>NC_139217.1:301329656-301339656 GCF_055691185.1 Crinia signifera
CCTGTGTTACCGAGCGGCTTAGCCGCCGGTAACACAGGAAACGCTGTGAATGGCTGTTCAGATTTGAACAGCCAATCACAGCGATCGCCGACCGGGGGGGGCACCCCTGCCCCCCCTGGGCGGCGAGGGGGGATGTCTGCTGTCAGGGACAGCAGACATCACCTAACTGTCACTGCGTCTCTAGACGCAGTGACAGTTAGAAGTCATGACGTACATTTATGCCATGTGTCGGGAAGTACCTCCCGGCCATGACGTAAATGTACGTCAAATGTCGGGAAGGGGTTAATCAAGATTTTTTCATTTATTTATTTCAGGCAAAAGGTATGGAAATTACTTTGACAGTACATGCTGCCATTGTTATACTGTAAGGTCATGTCAACATGTGTTTACTTTGAGTTTCCCATGATAACAATTGTTTTTATTTGGCCGGCACTCCAAGCCAGGTGAGTATACCCGGAGTGTGCTCCAATAGTAATTGAAACCTGAAAACAATGTAGCAGCACTCACGGTCTCAATGATCCAAGCCAACAATATGTATTCTATGTTTCGATTTTATTAAAAGATGATAGACCCTGCGGTGCTAGGCTTCACCAATAGCCTCATATGAAGGGACAATTGAGTCTGCCCCAACTTTGATGCCACCAGGTCTTATGACATACAAGGACCTAGAGACCCTTAGGGGAAGGCAAAAGGTATTCTAACTAAAGGACTGCTTAAGGATAACGACAACTAAATGGATACTACAACCTAGTCACACACAACAGAACAACCATCGACCTCGTCGCGGGTAACTCACAGACTGAGAGAACCCAAATCGGTGGGTGAAGTCACCAGCAGGTGGTAAGAAGGGGTGGTCCACAGAACAGCGCTGGAAGACAAATGACCGGAGGAAGAAGCACCAAATGGTACGCAGCAGAAGCTAGAAGCAGCAACTATCAAAGGAGCCCTCAGGCTTGCCTGGCTTCTTTAGTAGTAGTAGTAGTAGTACGTTTATTTATAAGGCGCCACAAAGTGTCCGCAGCGCCGTACATAGCAAACAAAAAAAAAAATTACAAGGTAACGTACAGGGTGTGTAGAAAGATACAGTATAAATAGGGGTATAGCTGGTAGAACTAAAATCAGCATCAGTTCAGAAGTAGGTGTCAAAATAGTCAAGGAGACCGAAGATGAAGTAGAGGAAGGGAAGAACAGGACAGGAGCACAGGTGAGGTAATGAGGTAGGGTGAGTACGTGAGGAAGGAGGGCCCTGCTCATAAGAGTTAACATACTAAAAATAGGTGGGTGGACGAACGAAATACAATAGGATAAGTAGGAATGGAGGGGAACGGAGGCAGGATAGGAGGATCAAAAGAGGTTAGGAGGAGGGATAGGCTAGTCGAAAAAAGTGGGTTTTGAGGGAGCGCTTGAAGGAGGTAAGGGAATCAGATAGCCTGATGGGTGGCGGGAGGTTGTTCCAGTGCAGGGGGGCAGCGCGAGAGAAATCTTGGACACGGGAGTGGGAGGAGGTGATTAGGTGAGAGGTCAGTCGGCGGTCAGCGATGGAGCGAAGAGGACGGGAGGGAGTGTGGATAGAGATCAGTGAAGAGAGGTAGGGAGCTGTGGAGGAGGAGAGAGCCTTGTAGGTGGTGGTGAGGAGTTTAAAGAGAACTCGGAAAGGAATGGGGAGCCAGTGAAGAGATAAACAGAGGGGGGAGGCGGAGGTAGAGCGGCGGGAGAGGAAGATGAGCCTAGCAGCAGCGTTAAGAATGGATTGGAGAGGTGCGAGGCGGGTGAGAGGTAGCCCAGAGAGAAGGATGTTGCAGTAGTCAAGGCGGGAGATGACAAGAGAGTGAATGAGAATTTTGGTCGCGTCAGTGGAGAGGAATGGTCTGATGCGTGAGATGTTGCGTAGGTGAAAGCGGCAAGACTGTGAGAGAGCACGAATGTGGGGGGTGAAAGAGAGGGAGGAGTCAATGATGACACCGAGGCAGCGCGTTTGGTCGGTGGACGTGATCTCGGTTTCACCAATGCTGATGGAGATAGTGGGAGAAGAGGGGATGTTCGGGGGATGGAAGATTAGAAGTTCAGTTTTAGCCATGTTTAGTTTCAGGAAGCGTTGGGTCATCCAGGCTGAGATGGCCGTGAGGCATTCGGAGACCTTGGACAGAAGTGATGGGGATAAGTCGGGGGAGGAGAGATAGATTAGGGTATCATCAGCATAAAGGTGGTAATGAAAACCATAGGAGCTGATGAGGGTGCCCAGAGAGGTGGTGTAGAGGGAGAAGAGGAGAGGGCCAAGGACTGACCCTTGGGGAACACCGACTGGCTGGGGGGTAGTAGGAGAGGAGGAGCTCGGAGTGGAGACGGAGAAGGAGCGATCCGAGAGGTATGAGGTGAACCAGGAGAAGACCGTGCCAGTGATGCCAAAGGAGCGGAGGGTGTTGAGCAGGAGAGGGTGGTCAACAGTGTCAAAGGCAGCCGACAGATCAAGCTGGATGAGGATAGAGAAGAGGCCTTTGGATTTAGCCGATAGTAGATCGTTAGTGACTTTGGTCAGGGCAGTTTCAGTGGAATGTAAAGGGCGGAACCCGGATTGGAGGGGGTCTAGAATGGAGTTAGCAGTAAGGTGGCTTAGGAGACGATTATAGGTCAGACGTTCTAGGAGTTTGGAGGCAAAAGGGAGGAGGGAGATGGGCCTGTAGTTGGATGGAGAGTTGGGGTCCAGATTTGTTTTTTTGAGAATTGGGGAGACAAGAGCGTGTTTGAAGGAGGAAGGGAAGATCCCAGAGGATAGGGAAAGATTAAAGAGGTGAGCCAGGTGGGTGAGAGCAGACTGATGGACTGAGACGACGGATAATATTGGAGGGGATAGGATCAAGCGGGCAGGTGGAGGGAGAAGCGGATTGAAGGATAGAGTGGACTTCAGCAGCAGTGGTGGGGTAAAATGAGGACAGGGGTTGGAAGGAGGGGAGTGGAGATGTATTTTTTTCTTTAAAAATAAACCATTTGCCAATCCTGAAGGGCTCAGCAGATCAGCCTCAAAGCCCTAATTTAAACACCTGCCACTGGGTGCACAAACAACAGCGTCCTGGCTGCTTAGTAACATCCAAGACTTTACCCTTGCTGCCCTGCGTCCTACGGTTGCTAGGCAACCGGCCGGACAGGCAATCTGGCAGTGGAAGCACCAGGCTGGTTTCCTAGCAACAACTGGAACCTGGTGCATTGCCCTGCTGCTGGAGTTCGCAGCAGCCCACTAGACACTGGGGACCCGCCAATTACCGCAGGTGCAGAATGCAGAGGGACCCCTGTGGTTGCCGGACCTGCTTCGGTTCCTAATATATATAGACTCTAAGTCTTTACACAGGTATTAAGGTTTCAACTTTTTGTTTTATTATAACTTTGTCAGGAATCCTGTCTACAAAACAACCATCTATCTGTGAAAGCCATGGGACAGCACACGGCAGCACATAATCTCTATAATTTTGAGTACTGAGTCGACTAGATGGAATTTAGTCAGTATAGGTTTGCTACATATTTTCTAAAAACATTTAAAATGGAGCACCATAGTGTAGACTGGGAGGCGAAATTGATCGATTTAATATAGCTTTAAATCAACCTTAATCAATATTTGGCTTCTGTTTTATCCCGGGAAGCCCAACTTCGATTAAGGTCGATTTTAAAACCATCAACATCATGAATCAAACAAAACAGACCTTTAGTAAATATACCCCATAGTATCAATGATTATTTGTAGATCATATCACGGGGCAGTACGGACGGTGTGATGGTTAGCATTACTGTCTCACAGCGCTGAGGTCATGGTTTCGATCCACCATGGCCCTAACTGTGCGGAGTTTGAATATTTTCCCTGTGCTTGCGTGGGTTTACTCCGGGTACTCCGGTTTCCTCCCACAATCCAAAAATATACAGATAGGTTAATTGGTTCCAACAAAATTAACCCTAGAATGACTGTGTGTGCATGTACATGTGGTAGGGAATATAGATTGCAAGCTCCAATGCGGCAGGGTCTGATGTGACTGTTCAAATATTCTCTGTAAAGCGCTGCGGAATATGTATGCGCTATATAAAAAACTGTTAATAAATACATAAATAAATATTTTCATACCAGTTTGGCCTCCAATCACCATGGGTTGTACAGTAAGATGAAAAAGTTTGTCCAGAACAAGATGAAGGAACAGCACCAGTGGTTCCAGTGTGGAAGAACTTAGTTGAATGATGCTAAGTTTGAGTTCATGTTCCAGGGAACTTTCTGTAATCTTTTGGTCCAGTACTCGCATTGGAAAAGTCACTGGGCCTTCTAGAGCATGGCAGAGAGTAAAAAACTTCTCCAAGTGATTATCCTGAAAATATAAATGGAATAAATATTAACAAACAGTCACAAACCAGATGCGCTATTTGCCTGAAATGCCACTGTGAAATCATGAAAGTACACCAATGCTCCTACTACAGGGGTAAGCATGGGTAAATGAGAAGTGATTACATTGCAAGAGTTGTTGTCCGCTACAATGTACAGCTGCGGCAATGTACAGCCTGCTTACTACATCATGCTAAAGTATCTGCCTGTCTATGCTGAATATTCATCTGTCTTCTTGCAGAAGGTTGGGCTGCCCACAGCAGTCATAATTAGTATTAGGATTTACAGTACATCCACCCTACCCTGGGATCAAAACATATGTCGGAAACAGGCATCCCATCCCCTAGGTTTAGCACAAATTTATTACACAGTTTTCCTACATGCCGAAGGCATGAGACAGATAAGTTGCATGTTATAGCATGCCAGCCACCAAGCTGCTGTCCAGAAATGCCCATCAATGTACAGATCAGTTTGCCACCCCATCTGTGTGTATGCATGGTGTCTATATCGCTAAATGTTGCCCGCATAGGGGCAGTTGGCTACGCCACCTGCATGATGTCAGAAATATCTATCTCTATGTACATATGCACAAATTTCTGTAAACAACAGAGTAAAAGACAATATAGGGTATCCAGATAATAGTGTATTTGAAGAAAAATACAACATAAGCAGCCCATTTACTAATTGTTGAGGTTTAGCCGTGATAAATAGAGTTTCTTATTGCTGCTATTCAGGTAATTTCTTCTAATGCTGCTTTCCCACTGCCTAAACGGGTAATGACCCGTTATTTTTAAACGGGTCTTTAAATGGGTAAGAGCCATAAAGACCCTTTCCCACTGCAGCTTTTAAACGGTAAATTACTGTTTAAAAGCCGTTTTTGGAACATTCACACTTACCCGTTTAAAAACCAGTTTAAGCTATAGTAAAAATGGGGGTGGGGGGGTGGGGGTGGAATAAAAAAAAAAACGGCCTGGGGTCCCCCCCCCACTGCCGTAACCAGCACCAGGCTGAAGAGCCGGGGCTGGTATTAAAAAAATCAGGAAACCCGGGAAATAGGGCTTCGCTGATTTTTTAAAACCAGCTCCAGGGCCAGGGCTGGTTCCCAAAATCTGGGGGACAAAATGACTAGGGTAGGGGTTCCCCTGTATTTTAAGAACCAGCCCCAGGCCCAATCAGCCAGCAGGGTAATGCCACAGCCTGGTGCTGTCCCCGGTGACCCTGTGCGGTGGTCACCGGGCTGATTTCAGTGTAAAAAATAGAATAAAAAACTATTGTCTTTTACTGTGGAACTATGAGTCCCAGCAAGCCTCCCCCGGATGCTGGGACTTGGAGAACCACAAGTCCCAGCATGCGGGGCATTAAAGGGCCCGCTGGCACTTGTAGTTCTACAGTACAAGAAATAGTTAAATAAACACACAGACAACCCAGAAAAATAAAAGTTTGTTAAAAGGGTAAAACGAATGGAGCATTCCCACTGCAGCTCTACCCATTTAAAAAGGTTAAAAAAACGGCAAATTACCGTTTAAGAGCTGCAGTGGGAAAGGGCTATAAGATGTAAATAAAATCACTTCCAGGGACAGGCACTCTGAGAGAAGCACATCCCAATAATGTTTAAAGAAGAACAACATAACTGTAACATGTAAGTGACTTTATGTAGAAGATGAAGTGACAAGGTCCTTTCATAGGTCACACTCTACCTGGGGTGGTGCATGGAGGGTAATGAGACTTTACAGGCCAAAAGTTATAAAATTAAGTAATAATACTTCCCTACATATTACCTGAGTGTGTACAGAAGAGACGGCCTGTACTTCCAAGTTAAATACCCCTTTGTATCCTTCCACCCACTTGATAGGTGCAGGCTGTGCTGGTAATTTCTGTACATAATAAAAATAGAATTAAATCAGAGATATTTTTTTCCTTAATTTTTAAGGCTGTTAAATACAAAAAATACTACTGCATACATGTGCAACTACTGTATGTGTTGTATTTAGAATTGTCATGTACATACATTTGCTTTACTTCATCTCATATGTTGGGGAACTTTGCAGTATATACACCAGACTTGCCTACCCTACCACATTCAGCAGGAGGCTCACGATTTTTGCTTTAGCCTCCCGCTGCCCCGCAAACCCCCTCATACCTCCCAGTTTTAAGGATTAAAATTTGGACATGTGCATCCACGCGTCCGGAACTGGCGGGGGACAGGGCCTGCATGGGGAAGTCACAGCCGGCCAGGGTATGGATCATATGGTCGACCTAAAGATGGCCGACAGTCATTAGGTCGACACCACTAGGTTGACATACTGCAAGGTCGACATGGGTCTAGGTCGACATGGGACACGGCCCACAGGTCATAAGGTTGACACAAGCATTAGGTCGACATGGTCTAGGTGGACAGTCAAAAGACATGGGTTTTTCACTGTTTTTTGACCCGAATGTCGACACAGTCGACATGGACACAGGATTAAGTGCACCGCGTACCCTCGCATGGCTTGCTGCGCTCGCCATGCTTCAAGCACAGTGCCTCACTGTGCTCGGCACACTATTTTATTCTCCCACCACGCCGTAGTGGATGGTAGGGCATGAAATACCACCTGTCGGCACGTGTGCTCAAAAAAACAGTGAAAAACCCCATGTCGACATTTTGACTTTCGACCTAGACCATGTCGACCTAATGCTTTTGTCAAACTAATGACCTGTCGACCTTGTCCCGTGTCGACCTTGTCCCATGTTGACCTAGTAGTGTTGACCTAATGACTGTCAACCATCTTTAGGACGACCAACCGACCGCATCCTGCTGGCCACTGCGGGTTGTGGCAGTGGCAAACGCAGGATTTTCAGAAGGGGGTATCCAGAGGGGCGGAGCAAAGCACGGAGATGGACACTTAGGTGACCGAGTATAAGCTGGGTCAGTTAAAGTATTATAGATAGACCAAATGTATATGAATAATAATAATATATATATACACACACACATATATATATATATATATACATACATATATATATATATATATATATATACACATACAGGGGCGTCAACAGCAGTGTAGACCCCTGGGCATAGCAATGTATTGGGGCCCCTACCGATCCTCCAGCGGTAGGGGTGGGGGAAGCTTTGATGTCCCGTGGGCGTGGATCAGTAATTTCCACTAATTATCCCTTTACTGCACAGATGGTGGGAGATGAGGTGGGAGAAGGGGGCATTAGGCTGAATGAAGGGGCCCTGATACATAACTTTCAGGGTGGTAGAGGATGTTTAATATGCAGAGGAGGGGTGTATAGTGGAGTGGGCTTATTATTCATCATTTTCTGGTGGGAGGACAGCTTGCTTGACTGCAGATATCTCCAGTTCCCAGAATAGATTTCTAAAGGCCCATACACATTTGACGATTTTGAGCTGAAAATCGGTCAAAACGGGTGTTTTGACCGATTTTCAGCTCAAAATTGCCTAGTGTGTATGGGCCAGAGATCCCCGACTAGCGATGATGCGCGCTCCCGCATCATCGCTACCGAGGTGGGCAGTCTGCTGGTTTTACCAGCACATCTAGCGATGATGGCTGGTTTTTTAGCCATCATCGCTAAATGTGTACGGCAGCCGGGCTGAAAGATCACAGACTTTCAGCCCAGCTGACCGCCCGCTCCCTCCCCCTGCTTATACTCACCCCTCCTCGCTCCCACGCTGACCGGCTCACATGGCAGTGACGGCACACGCTGCAGACCTGCAGCACAGACTTCTCTCCCCTCCCGGCTACACGCACGCCGGAGCGCCCCGCCCCCGTCCGAATGCCCCGCCCCCGGCTCACTGGCCGCATCTTCCCCCTGCTCCACACAGTGCGTGTATCATTATTTATGCACACGCAGCCGCTGACCACCAATGTTTAAAGGCAGTAATATATACATTGCTGGCACATGCCAGCAATGTATATATTCCTGGCACCACTGGCCACCAATGAAATTTATAATGCAGTAATATATACATTGCTGGCACAGGCCAGCAATGTATATATTACTGGCACCACTGGGCACCAATGCTATTAACAAGCCATTAATATACATTGCTGGCACATGCCAGCAATGTATATAGATGGCACCACTGGCCACCAATAATGTTTATAATGCAGTAATATATACATTGCTGGCACATGCCAGCAATGTATATATTACTGGCACCACTGGGCACCAATGTAATTAATAAGCCAGTAATATATACATTGCTGGCACAGACCAGCAATGTATATATTATTGGTACCACTGGGCACCAATGATTAGGTATTAGCTAGTAATATATACATTGCTGGCACAGGCCAGCAATGCATATATTCTGGGCCGTCTTGATTCTAGGGGCCCAAGTTCCAGTGGCGGACTGTGTCAGGTGGCAGGATGGCATGTGCCCCCCGAGCCAGTACAACTCTACAACTGCGTGACCGCCAGGTGACACTCCGTACATAAACAGCATTCACCTACTACCCGTCACTATCACCCACTGCCCATCACCCTCACGCTGCTGTCACCCACTATACGTCACCATCACCGGCCACCCTTACGCTGCCGTCACCCACAATCCATCAGTATCACCCACTGCCCATCACCCTCACGCTGCTGTCACCCACTATACGTCACCATCACCGCCAGCCTTACGCTGCCGTCACCCGACAATTTGTCACTATCACCCGGGCGGCTCGGGGTGGAGTTTACCTGATTGCTGGGCTACGAATATACGCAGCCCGGCAATCAGTTCTGAATCAGGCACCAAGAACAGGAATGCACTGATTAAAATGGCCCCAGCTCCCACCCTTGGAATTCAAACCCTGCCCATTATGTAAATAGCCTTGTATATGAAAGATTTTCAGCAAAGTCTTTCGCCTCCTGAAAATCTCTTGCTCTTTGAGGAAAATAGTCTAGTGTGTACGCACTACTTTGGTGAAAGATTTATCTATCAAAGATTTTGGCAAAGTCTTTTGAAATGAAAATCTTCAAGTGTGTATGGGCCTTTAGATTTTAACCCCTTCCTGACAGAGCTAGTTTTTGCGTTCCTGACAGAGCCATTTTTTTCAAATCTGACATGTCTCACTTAAGTGGGGATAACTTTTTTTTGCTTTTACTTATCCCAGTGATTTTGAGATTGTTTTCTCGTGACACATTGTACTTCAAGTTAGTGGTAAATTTTCGTCGATACAGTCTGTGTTTTTTTGTGAAAAATACCAAAATGTCGGAAAAAAATGGAAAATTTTGCGATTTGCAAAATGTTAAATTTTCTGCTTGTGAGACAAATAATCTTACCACTCAAAATAGTGAATAACTAACATAGACCATATGTCTACTTTATGTTGACATCATTATTTCAACTTCCTTTTAATTTTTTGGGACACTAGGAGGCTTACAATATGAATAGCAAATTCTCAAATTTTCAAGAAAATTTCAAACACTGATTTTTTTAGGGACCAGTTCAGTTCTGATGTGACTTTGAGGGACTTGTATGTGAGACACCCCCATAAATGATGCCATTTCAAAAACTGCACCCCTCACAGTATTCAAAACAGCATTTTGGAAGTTTGTTAACCCTTTAGGTGTTTCACAGGAATTAAAACAAAGTGTAGGTGAAATTTCAAAATTTCTTTTTTTTTGCAGAGTTTCAATTTTAAT
>NC_139217.1:301344656-301559656 GCF_055691185.1 Crinia signifera
TACAGTTAAAACAACATGCATATTTAAGCATTTATATGGAGACTTTTTACACTCGAATACACACTATAGCACTGATTTTAGGTAGTTTTACATGGGTATGGATCATTGGATAGACAGCAACTAGGTCGACAAGCATTAGGTCGACACAACTAGGTCCACATGCATGGTCGACATGCATGTGGACCTAGTTGTGTCGACCTAATGCTTGACCATGCATGAAGGTCCACATGCATGGTCGACATGACTGAAGGTTGACATGCAGGAAGGTCAACATCACTGAAGATCGACATGGGATAGGTCAACAGGGTCATTAGTTCGACATGCATTAGGTTGACATGGAGTTTTTCACCCTTTTTTTACCCGAATGTCGATACAGTTGACATGGACACAGACATGGACATGACGTGGAAACAGACATGTACTAAAATGTAGCACCATGTCCCCTTGCATGGCTCGCTGCACTCACCATGCTTAGGGCACAGTGCCTTCGGCACACTATTTTAGTGGATGGTAGGGCATGAAATACTGCCTGTTGGCACATGTCGGTTAAAATAAAAGGTGAAAACCTCACGTCGACATTTTGACTGTCGACATATCCCATGTCGACCTAATACATGTAGACCTAACCCATGTCGACCTTCCTGCATGTCGACCTAGTGGTGTTGTCCTAATGCTTGTAGACCTAGTTAGACCGTATCCCGTTTTCCATGGTCTGATTACAGTTAGTCAATGAAAAATAATACCAGATGCAGTTATATATTACAGGAAGAGATAGTATTGAAAGAATACTACATCTACCATTACTAGTCAAGTTTACTTTACTGGAAATGGGGTAGAAAAACTAAATTAATAGGTAAAACTCGGCAAAAATCTACTGTTTTAATTTATTAGCTGAATTTAATATCATAAAGAATGCAGCATACAATGTGCATGTGATATTGTTAAATTCATAATAATGTAAAAACATATTGGTGTGTAAAGTTTATTAATGTCATCACGAGCAGGGCCCTCTCTCCTCATGTGCTTGTTCCTATCGTAAAATTATATATATATATATATATATATATATATATATATATATATATATATATATATATATATATACATACATACATACATACACACACACACACACACACACACACAAATAACCTAACCCTGGGTTTCTACAACCTAATAATTATTTTAGTGTCCTGTCCCCTGGCCAGATCCGTCTAAATCGGATGATAACAGGTCTAATTGGACCTATGTATGGGGCCTTGAAATTGTTGCTTTCTTTTTACTGAGAAGTTAGAAAACTTCACTCTCGCTGTGTGATTTTTGCTAGTGGACAATTTTGACTAGATGCATTGGCCATTTTGTCTATGTTCACTATGACAATCTGTGATCTAGTCAAAATTGCCTTGCCTTCAAAGTCTATTTTGCTAAGTATCGCCTTCAAGGGAAACTGCCATTTTGCCTAACCTAGGAAATTTTGACTATCTAGTCAAAATCGCCAGCCAAAATCGCACCGTATGTAAACTCCTATTGTATGTATTTCATCATTTTGTTTCCTGAATACAATTAACATTTTAGGTTAAAATATTTTAGTCACCTGAACACAATAAGGCATTACACAACCACCAAATAAAGACCCTGGTGGGATGCTCACAGGTGGTTGCTGGCAGGTAGTAGATGCTGTCCCATTTTGTCTCCTAGATTCCATATCTTCCCATTGTCTGCAGCTTGCATGTGGCTGCGAAGACAGAGTGGGGTTGTCGGGTAGCGCAGGGCTGGATGAAGCAGGCTGAGTCTGGCATGTAGTTTACCTGTAATTGCCCACTACTGATTTAGCTACTGGTGTTTTTTTCTGTTACAAGTTATGAAGCAAGAGGAGTCAAAAAAGCAGTGGTGCAAGTGTGCGAGTGCTAGGTCAGGCATGTCCAAACTATGGCCCTCCAGCTGTTGTGAAACTACATGTCCCATCATGCCTTGCTACAGTTTTGCTATTAGGGATTGCTCAAACTATTGCAAGGCATGCTGGGATGTGTAGTTTTATAACAGCTGGATGGCCACAATTTGGACATGCCTGTGCAAGGTGGTTTATCACTCTAAAAGCAGCATGGAACTTCATTCATTATCTCCGTGTTCTGCTAGCAGGGATAAGGATGCTTATTTTTCCAAGGCAAGTAGAACAACAAGCTAGCCGGATCAGGTCCACAACAACAGGTCGCTGCACTACAAGCCAGTCTCATTCTGCCTCCTGACCTGTGATTTCAGACTGTCTGGTAAACTGTTTTCATGATAAATAATATCTATGGCCTTTAACAAATCGGTGAAAACACCAACTTGATTAAACCATAAAACATGAATTACCTCAGGAGAATGCATAGAGTAATTTGCAGGCAACTTTTCAATTGCCACAGGGAGGCAGTAATGTCCAGTTTGTAGCCGATCATTGAGCAAGATTGGTAGCCACTACAGGAGAATAAACAGAAAAGAATGCAATAGAGTGACAAACATATACAACGCAGCAAATTGAATCAAATAAATCTATTCGAAAATACATAAATGTAGTTTATGCCATTTACACTTACGGAATATCCCAGGACCGTTTCCACTAAAGTGCCAACTTTCTGTTGGCAGCTGATATGATAAAAGGTAAATAACAGGTGATGTTTTCCTGTAAGCTTGGCAGGTAGCTTAATTTTAACTTCTTCATAGAAATCAGGAGCTCTAGAATTTAATAACAAAATAAAATCCATAAACTTAAATGTAAAACTCAAATTATACCAAATAACAATGCTACTTTTATTGCTATAAAACCTTATCAACATCTGCAAATGATCACAGGGCACAAGGTGTTTAACCCCTTGAGTGGTGGGTTTTGCTGGGGCAGGACAAACCTACCAGGGCAGGTTTGTATTGCCCCAGCAAAACCCGCCACAGATCTTTGGAACTGACTAGCTCCCCCTCACCTTCGCTCAGACATGAGTATGCCGGAGCTTGCTGGAGCTCCCCTACCGCCACTGCCCCCTGCCACCTGTCAGTGATCACACAGGCGGCAGGCTCGGGGATGTTTCGCCGCGGCTCGGGAGGACTCCCTGAGCCGCCCCGAACATCCCCGAGCCTGCCGCCTGTCAATTACTAGTACTAATGGCGGCGGGGGCAGGGGAGCTCCAGCGTACAATCGCCGGAGCTAAGACGAGATGAGGGATTTGAGGGGGGGGACAGCACTGGGGGGGTGCCCGGGCAGGTTATGCGCCAGTGGTGCACACCTGGACACCACTGGCGCACGCCTTCATTTTAGTGGTATGCCCGGAAATTTTCCGGGACAGCCCCTGCGGCAGTATAGCTTTTCCGGGCATACCACTCAAGTGGTTAATGATCTTTATTACATCCCAACATTTATTACATCCAACATTTCCATGTAGCATTCCAGCTAGTACTGTATAAGTGTACTTGTTATTAAGGGATATGGCCATTTTGGTACTCTTTACCTAGAACGGCGCCCACGATTTTGATCTTAGGCATCGCAAGGTAAAAAATCTCGTCGGTCGCATCGCATGCGGCCAAAAAAATCGCATGCGATTCGACCGACGCGATTACCGCGATTTTACATAGGGAACAATGTTAAATGGCCCAATTGACCCGATTTTACATAGGGAACATTGTTAAATGGCCCACAGACCCCAAATAGCCACCCTGAAGTGTGAAATGGCCCCCCCAATTGTTAACGCCACCCCGAAGCGTGGCGAGCGCAGCGAGCCCGCGGTACGCATCCTCCGACCTTTTCATACCCCCACTATCCACGTCGGCGTGGAGTTGAGAATAGAAAGTGTGGCGAGTGCAGCGAGCCACCGAGCCCGAAGTGTGGCGAGGGGACGCGGATACCTTCACAGGTATCCGCGTCCCCTCGTGGGCTTCACAGGTATCCGCGAGGGGACGCGGATACCTGTGAAGCCCGCGAGGGGACGCGGATACCTGTGAAGGTATCCGCGTCCCCTCGCGGGGCTCGCTGCGCTCACCACACTTTGTATTCTCAACTCCACGCCGACGTGGATAGTGGGGGTATGAAAAGGTCGGAGGACGCGTACCGCCACCCCTCGCGGGCACGCTGCGCTCGTCACGCTTCGGTTTGACGTTGATCGTGGGGTGGCGTTAACAATTGAGGGGGCCATTTCACACTTCAGGGTGGCTATTTGGGGTCTGTGGGCCATTTAACATTGTTCCCTATGTAAAATCGTGGAAATCGCGTCGGTCGCATTGCATGCGTTTTTGGCCGCATGCGATGCGACTGACGCGATTTACATTTTAACATGCATTTCTATATAAAATCGCTGGCATCGCATCAGTCGCATCGCATGCCATTATAATGGCATGCGATGTACATGCGATGCCTGCGATGGGCGCCGTTCTAGGTAAAGAGTACCGTAATTTTTTCTACAGTATGTTGTCCGAAGCATTGCGAGCGACTGTGTCGACATTCGGGACAAAAACACTGTGAAAAAAAACCCATGTTGACCTTTTGACTGTCGACCTAGACACTGTCAACCTAATGCTTGTGTCGACCTTTTGACCTGTCGACCTAAACCCATGTCGGCCTAGACCCATGTCAACCTAACGTTGTCGACCAACATACTGTAAACTAAACAATCCCAACCTGTTATTAAAACACCAAAAAGGTCATGCATATCTATGAAAGACCAGGATTTAGTGAGAAGAAGCAGTGGCTTTATTACAGTGGTTCCAGGACCAGATGAATCCCTCGGGGACAAAGGGCACCCAAGACAGGTGGCCGCCGAGCCTCCCTGGCTGCATGCCTCCCTGCTGCCTGAACCCTGACACCAGGATCCACCTCCTTCTCTCCCACAGTCAGCAACAGGAGCCCTCAGGGAGAGGGACCCATACTGCAGGGAGAGATAGAAGACTCCTGGCAGCCGGGTTGGGCAGGCCGATGGTTGTGTGCTGTCCAGTGTGCAGAACCTCTCTCTCTTCCTCTCGGGCAGCACAGCAGACTCATGCAATCTCCAACCGCAGACAGAGGCTGGCGTTTGAATAAATCAGTTGTGCTGCAGCACCACAGCGGGGCAGAGCAGATACAGCTAGGGGGCCCCTTAAGACGGGGGCCTGGGTGGTACTCATTCCCTGGAAGTCCCTGCTTAATCTGGGTGAGTGATTCTATACTTTTGCAGATATTATAAACAAGGGTTGCATTCGGAGGTCTATGCCTCTTCGGTTTCAATAGTTTTACAGACATTCTCCTGTATCTCTGCTGATCCTATCACACAGTGGGGGTTATTCTGGTTCTCTCGCAATAATACAAGCTCGACCCCATCCCAATGTTTTGTGGAATATTATGCGCATGTGCAGCTCCCCTTTGCGAATGGCTTCGGCGACTGCATAGTCGCCGAGTAGTTGCAAACATCAAACATCGGGGTGGACTGGGGGCTGTTGGCGGTGAGAATGGGGCGGGTATTTCAGTGAGGCGGCATCTCAAGTGCTTGGTAAGCTGCAATGCTCACAGCTTACCGAGGAAACCTGACTCTTGCCTAGTGTGTGTACTGATACAAGTTTCTCCCATATCCTAAATTCTGAAATGTAGAATATTCTGAGCTACAAATACCTTTTGCTGTTTGATGGTTCCATGTACACAAACTTTGCCTAATGCACAAAATGATTACAAATAAGATAGAAGTGATCCAGAATCACTCATACCTGTAAATGCTACAAGTTGCATTTGCAGGACAGATGCACATTTAATCCACATTTGTAAATACCTGCAACCCTGAATCAGGCCATGCATGCCTACGTGTGTGCTTGCAGTACACAGTAAATGATAAACAGAGTACTTGGCATTAGTAATGGATGGCAGTATTACAGCAAACATGGACTCACTCACTGCCCCAGTTTCCTCCTAATTCCTTACTTCATGAATTAAGTTCAACTCACAGCAACAACACAACTCACACCTACTTGTTGTGATATGTGACAGCTGTATACACCTCTTCAAGGAAATCAGGACCATTCGACTTCCCAAAAATCACCTATATTTAAAAAGACAAACACAACATAAGTCACAACAAATACTTTCCACATTTTGTTCACAAGGTTATAGAACTAGGTAAATAATTCATAAGCATAATTCAGCATGGGTTGTAGTTTTGCCAGGATTCACAAAATTACAACCCGCGGCAGTAGGCTGTGGGAGGGCCGTCCAGCACATGGCAAGGCCACCTCACATGCTGGGTCCCTGCCCCTTGATGCAAAGCAAAAATATTGCCTTTGCATCAGTGAAACGCTCACACAATACCGGCTTTCCCATGGCTGTGCAGCCTAGCTGTGAGGCCAGACTCAGGCCGGCCATCTTTTGGGTCACATCTGCCGTGTCCCCCTCCCCCTAGTGGATTTAGCACCCTGGTATATATACAGAAAGTAAAAAGTATACAGTTGTGCTGATAAGTTTACCCTAGCAGAATTTGTGATTTTCTGCCCATTTGTCAGAGAATATGAATGATAACGCACAATCTTTTCTTTCACTCATGGTCATTTATTGTCAAACAACTGTGTTTACTCTTTTTAAATCATAATGACAACAGAAACTACCCAAATTACCGTGATCAAAAGTTTACCTACCCTGGAGATTTTGACCTGATAACATGCACACAAGTTGACACAAACGGCTTTGAATGGCTACTAAACGTAACCATCCTCACCTGTGACTGTTTGCTTGTAATCAGTGTGTGTGTATAAAAGGTCAGTGAGTTTTTGGTCTCCTGAAAGACACTTGCATCTTTCATCCAGTGCTGCACTGACATGTCTGGATTCAGATTTATGGGGAAAGCAAAAGAATTGTCAAAGGATATGCGGGAAAAGGTAATTGAACTGTATAAAACAGGAAAGGGATATCAAAATATATCAAATGGACAAAACCATGTACACTGGAGGTGGGGCAGATGTAACTTGTGTAGAGAGAATTAGAATTGGGTGGGGTTTTACTTTAAAGTGAGATCTATATTGCAATGTAAAAATAAAGCAATCAGTATTTTCCCTGCACAGAAACAAAATAAGTCACCCAAATCTAATTCTCTCTGCACACGTTACATCTGCCCTACCTGCAGTGCACATGGTTCTGCCCATTTGATAAGGAATTTGCCTCTACGAGTAAACTAGAATAAGGGCCCAAGTCATTTGGACAATGAGACCAAAATTGAACTTTTTGGCCACAACCATAAACGTTACATTTGGAGAGGAGTCAACAAGGCCTATGATGAAAGGTACACCATTCCTACTGTGAAATATGGAGGTGGATCACTGATGATTTGGGGATGTGTGAGCTACAAAGGCACTGGAAACTTGTTCAAACTTGATGGCAAGATGAATGCAGCATGTTATCAGAAAATACTGAATTAAAATTTGAACTCATCAGACCGGAAGCTGCGCATGGGACGTACTTGAACATTCCAACATGACAATGATCCAAAACACAAGGCCAAGTCACAATAAAGTGAAGTTTCTGGAGTGGCCATCTCTGTCTCCTGACCTCAATATCATGGAAGGCAAAAAGACAAGAAGAATGGGCAGCTTTACCATCTGAGAAAATAAAGAGCCTCCTCCACAACTACCACAAAAGGTTACAGGGGGCAATATACGGTATTAAGAACTGGGGTATGTAAACTTTTGATCAGGGTCATTCGGGAAGTTTCTGTTGTCATTAAGATTTATTGTTGTTTGACAATAAATGGCTTCACCCAACCACTAACCATGAGTGAAAGAAAAGTTTGTAAGTTATCATTCATATTCTCTGACAAGTGGCCAGAACATCACAAATTCTGCTAGGGTATGTAAACTTATGAGCACAGCTGTATATAGCTTTCTAAGTATTGCTAATAGTATTATAGTAAGTGTTCCATAAACTGAAATGTTGGAAGTGTATTGCCAACACCATCTCCAATCAGCCACAGCACACACAGGAACACCTAGTTTAATATAATTGCGTTTTATTGTGTTTGGGAAAATAGTTCATGGCTCAGGCACTGCCACAGGCACCAGGCACCAGAAATGACTGTAAACAGATTGTATGGCACATAGCATCATTACCATGAATACATTTTTTTATCAAATACCAGAATTTTTATCACCATATTATGCTAAATTGAAAAAAAAAAAAACTTATCTTGTTTCAATCAAAACTGCTTAATAAAGTTATTGTGCAAGCAGCTGAGAAGAAAGAAGCTATGAAGCTGTAAATAGGAATTGCTAGACTACTGTATGTACTGCAATATAAAAGATGTACGTATACGATAACAGAGCCCAGAGGAAATCAGAATTTTCGCACACTATCCTCCCTTCAGAAGTGGAGCAATTGCCCAGAACATGCCATATCATACCTCCCAATATTTTGTCCCCCGTGGTCAGGACATCTGCGTTGCGTAGCCACACCAGCAATCGAAAGGGGGCAGGAGTATACATAAAGGGGGTGTGGCTGTGCAGGAATGATGCTCCCACAAGCCACACCTCCTGTTATCGCCGCTGAGAGGGCATGGCCAGATCTATGTGAACTACTGGTCATGACCTCTGTCTGCTGCGAATAGACATGGGACACTGTCAGCCCTCAGGTGGGACGCATTACAGTCCCCCCAAAAAACAGGACTGTCTCGTGAATATCGGGACAGTTGGGAGGTATGATGATCTTCAAGCAGTCATTTTATAAGCTGTGCTAGGCTACTGGAAACTTCTTCACTTTATCTCTCTTCAAAGGTTTGATAAATCTGACTCTTTGTCTGACGACCAGATCAGGGGTAAGGTGGGTGTGTTAAACAAGTATATGCCAAATTGTTTTGGTACCGGCAAAGAGCTCTTAGCATCCTCTCCGCACATAAATTGTATTTTGATGGTAATGTTTCTTGCAGATAACAGACGATTTGCAAAATTCAGCCTCTGTGGATAGACATAGAGAATGTTCCTAAAAAAAAATAAGACATAGGTAAGTGATGAGGTTATACATTCTAACACTTATCTCACTATACAGAGAAGTGCAAGGTACGGTAACAGATAAATAAATAGCAATGTAATATTTTCATGTGGGCTAGAATGTATTGCTTTCCGGTGAGTGGCAGAACTGATATGTTTACTGAGCTAGATTCAATGTGCCGCCTGCCGAGCGACGAAAAGGGGGCATGTCCGCGTAAACGGCCTTGGATTGTCAAGATGCAGCCGTGTTCGTGACAATTCACGGCCGTTTTCGGCAAAACAGGCCCGACAGCTTTTAAATTCAGGCCCGTTCTGTTGATCTGCCTCTTCAATGCTGTCACGCAAGACAGCATTGAATAGGCGCCCACCGCTATTTCAGCCATCGGAAATAGCGGCGCAGATTGAATACCCCCCTTCATTTGTTGCCACTAATGTTACTTTTGCATGCTACCATATTTGTGTGAAAATCCGTTTAACATTCAAAACAAATGAACACAGAGCAGTAAGGTGCCCTGACAATAACAATGTGTATACTGAAGCAGTTAACACTTTCTATACCTGTTTAGGCAGTAAGAAATGGAGTAAAATACCTGTTGTAGAAAACAAGTGGTAATGACAGAAAGTCAAAGGGGGAGATTCTCTAAGAATCTCCGCCCCCCTTCGCCTGTCTTCGCAATTATAATTATCGCATATGTTGTAACATATGCGATAATTATAGCAAAGGACAGCTCTTGCGTTAGAAGCTGTCCTTTGCGGTGAGAGTCGCCGGGTCCCAGCGGCTCCCCCCTCCCTCACACACCCGGCGCTGCTGCTGCTGCGCCGGGCTCTCCTCCTCCCTGCACCTGGAAGAGGATCAGTGCAGGGAGGAGGTCACAGGTCCGGGCAGCACTGCGCTGTGCTGCCCGGACACAGGTGAGGGGGGAGGGGGCGATGCGGGGCGGCGGGGGTCCGTGCGGGGCGGCGGAGGGTCGTTGCGGGGCGGCGGAGGGATGCGGTAGAAGCCCATTGGCTTCTATGGGGCATCGCCAGATTTTTCTGGCGATGCCCCCCGCCGCGTTAACCCGGCGGGGGATGCTTAGAGCAGCCCAAAATGCGGTAAAAACCCCGATAACGGGGTTTTTACCGCATTTCTTATTTAGAGAATCTCCCCCAATATGTCTTTTTTTTGTTGTCCTGAAACTATTTTCATTCTTTCTATAAAATATTTCATTAATTGAATACCAATACTGCTATAAGTATTAGTATGGGAACATGGCTAACATCAAACATAATATGACATCAAGTCTAGCTAAGCTCGCTAGAAGCAAAAGCTTCGAAAGCTAGTCTGCTACCTTGTGATTGCCTCTTTGTTTCTGTATGTATGAAAGAGATGTAGTTTCACTCGCTGCCAGCAGATGCCAGTGTTTTGGTTACACACGGACACTAGACCTATATATATAAGATTCTAGGAATAAAAAACAACCACTGATCATTTAAATAAAACTTTTTTTATAGTATATAAAATAAATATACTAGTGAATAAAATAAATATACTAGTGTGATTACAAATTTTAAGCATTGGATATGCTATTATATTATTCCACCATTATACTCCAATTCATGTTACTGTGAAATGTACTTGCAGTGTATTCAGAAGAAAAGTGATGTCATATGCTGAATGCACAGCATGTTTTATTTTAATAGGCTTTATCAGACTCAGAAGTGTAGCTTTTTTTTCTGGACAGCATTTCTAGCCATGGAGTGAAGATTTACTTTCTTGCCAAGCAAGGCAAAGTTCAAGGCTTGCTAGAACTCTGGTAATCCCATGTAATCAGTGCATGAGCATCATTCTAAGCAGTCAGACTTTGACTCCCGCACAAAGATGTCCGTGTCAGCAACACAATGCCATAATTCAGACACTGATGCGGTCTATGATGCTGCCTTAATTCATCCATTCCTTCATAGATTTACTGCAAACAAGCTGCACTTTTTATTTTGTTATTTGTAACATGACATCTTTTAACTAGAAAATATTAGATAATTTACCAACCTCCATGTTACTATTTTTGTAATTAATCTAATTGTAACCTGACCTGCATTATGTTAGGATTAGGGATGCCAATCCTGGGGCATTTTTTTTCAATCCTGGAATTCGGGATTGAAAAATGCCCAATCCCGGGATTCCCGGAATCCTGCGATTGGCTTCCTTAATAAAAAAAAACACCCTGCCTATTTACTTACATGTGCGGTGGGGGCGGGAGCTACGTGGTACGGCTGGGACCTGGGAGGGTGGACGGACAATGGAGTCACACATTGCTTTCCCCATCAGAATTGTGGGAGTCTGACAATTGTTTATGGTATGTGTGTGGCTTTGAAGATGCTATTAACAGGCATAGCTTTAGCAAATTAACAAACTGTCCCAGTTTGATATCTAAAACTACGCATGTATATATATTGGCTTTCAGGGGCTGAGCAAAGATAAGTGTAGAGCCTTATGTAAAACGCACACCTTCCTATATACAGTATTAGATGTCTATAACACAATATTTTACTACATAGTACTTTTGATTGAGATCATATCGGTTTTTGTATATACTTTTTAACATACATACTGGCTTTCTATACACATTTAAAATGCCACAGAACCACCATTCTTCACTACACAGTGGACAATGTCTATGTATACAATGATAGAGATGTACAGTACAATGCAGTTACTCTACATGTATGGTACATGTACGTGCAGGTTGTGTAAGGAGGGAGAAAGTAATTTGTCTGGAGAATTCCAAGTTCATCTTGCTCTTTCAATGTGGGGGGATCTTGAATTTAATGAGGGGGTGTTGAATTTGTGCATCAAGTTAACTGAATATCTCCCACAGTACACAATGTGAAATCTGGCAGTGATTTATAAGTATGCTTTGGGCGAAACTTGCAGTTTAGGGCCAAATCTGCATATGAGAGAAGTGGACAGGGTCTTTATTGTTCCAGTCAGAGGTAAGAAATGTCTGCAGAGAAAGACGTAGAGCAAAGCGGAGCTATGAGACCCAGCAGATAGATCCACCTAAAATAAATGCTCAATTCCTATTTACACTGTCTCAGTTATGATGTCTCTGATTTTCAATGTTTCGCAAAAGGACAGACACTAGCCGGCAAATATAACACTCAGAGGTGAAATTAATTGTATTTTACAGAAATACTGTCATTTCAAACTTTAAAAATATATATATAAAAAAAAAAATATCTAGCCATACCCTAGATGATTGTAATGCAATTTAAGCCACTGATTTAAATATGAATTCAAAATCAAGATATACATTTTTTGTTTTGTTTTTTTAAGGGGGGGGGGGGGGGGTGTTTGGTAATACAAATATAAGCATACATGTAAAAAATAACATTAATATATTTGTTTTCTCGTACACAGTGACATCATAAAAAAAAGTGATATTTCCTTTCTTATTTAAGCATCACTTACAGTGTCAGAGGATTTTTAGCATTAAGAAGGACAGATGTCCCCAGCTAACAAAGAGTTAATCTGAGGAATTTAGAGAACACTGATTCTGCCTGTCTTGCTGTCCCTGGCTCATACAGTAAGATCTCCTGTTTCAGAAGTAGTGGGTCCAGACCAACAACACCTTCTCTTTTGGTGATCTACAACTGATCAAAGCCACACAATGAGATGCACTTGCACATTTTCCTTGCTTTATTCATTATGCTTTCTATGTTCATCAATCCAGGGCTCTCATGTATTACAGAGTAAAGACTTGCACGCACATCCCAGAGAAGAAGTCAGTCTGCTTTCACAGAGTCTTCTCCAGATTGGGACAGGATTAAAGAGAGAGATTAACCATACCAAAGTGCAAATCAACAGCATTTTCCAGCAACTGAATCATTTTAACACATCTCTGGCACTACTTTCTAAGCAAATTGCCCAAGCTAGTAAACTTGGAGAAGAACTTGACACAAAGACAAGAAGCTTTGAAGATCATGATAAGATATATGAGGCTCTTACAGCCATATACGAAGAGCTTTTGAAGATGCAAGCAGAAGGAGCATCTCTAGATAACAAGATCAGACCTCTGGAAAGAAGGATACAGTCTGCGCTTGACAACAGAGATGAGGTGAGAGGAGTTTATATTTTATATTCATATTGGAATCAAGTCAGTTTCATCAGAGATCTTTTTATATCAGAGGGTGACAAAAATTACACTTTGATACTCTGGGACTAAGGGGTGTATACAATGCTTTTTGCGAGCTTTGACAGCGAGCAGAGCTGCCTGCTCACTGTCACAGCTCACAGGGTCAATATTCAACTGACCTCCTGCACACTCCGTTTCCTCCTCACTAGGTTTTAGTAGCAAGGGTGGAACGGCGTGTGTGGCCACTTAAACAGCAAGACTCGTGGCTAAATGCAGTGGGCTCCAGGCATTAGCCGCGAGCCGCGCGGTTTGATGGAATCCTCGCCGTATGGACTCCCCCCGGAACGTTGAATAGGGTGAGCGGGGGTTAAACAGCGAGGATCACTTGTTTTCGCCGATCCCCACCGTTTAACCCCCTCACGGCCCTTAGTATTTTAATACACAGGGGCAGCGAAATAGAAATAATGTTCAAGCAGCAGCTCGTTCCAAATGTGTCACCAAAAATAATTTGATGACAATATTTGTTGCCCTGCTCCTTGCGATTAAGATTTATTTCATTTAAAATTGTTTTATAATATAACTTGCATCAGTAAAATATGTACTAGATGCAAATTAATTCAAATGTTGTTAAACTTTAGTTTCTTTTAAAAATGAAGGTGCCCATACACGTTACAATTATTGTATACAATATCGCATCTCATCGCATATCAGTTTTGCAATGAGATGAGATCTAGTACAAAAAGTAGGTGCAGCACCTACTTTTTGTACTAGATCTCATCTCATCGCAAAACCAAGATGCGATGAGATGCAATATTGTATACAATAATTGTAACGTGTATGGGCACCTTTAGTAATGAATTGAATTGTATAATGCACTATTGATACTGATGTATGTAAAGCACAATGGAATATGCTGCACTATATAGGAAACTGTAAATAAATAAATAAGTGAATCTACAGTATGTGCAATTAGTTACTTACAGTTTAGTAGATGTCTCAATCTAGACTGCAATAATAATACTGACACCTACAGCTTTCTGTAAGGTACTGCACATACTATTTGGGTTTTGTTGTACTTTTCTATTTTTAGAAATGGCACATCAACAAAAAATGTTTTTCTACAATTGAACCCCTTGGGTGGTATGCCCGGAAATTTTCCTGCGCTGCCGCAGCGGGCTACCCTGGAAAATTTCCGGGCATACCACTTTGCATTAGGTGCGCGCCAGTGGTACCTCCAGCGGAGCACCACTGGCGCACTACCTTTGGGGGTCCCCCCCGTCACCTCCCCCTCCTGTTAGACCCCATACCACCCACTCACCTCCTCCACTCTGGCGATCGTATGCCGGGGCTCCCCTGCCGGCAGCCGCTATTTGCATAAGTGACGTAGGCGGCAGGCTCGGGGATAGTCAGCGCGGCTCGGGGGGACTCGTGAGAGTTCAGGCGCCCGAGTCCCCCCGAGCCGCCGCAAAACATCCCCGAGCCTGCCACTGTGATGATTGGCAGGCGGCATGGAGAAGCAGCGGCAGGGGAGCTCCGGCGTACTAACGCCAGAGCAGAGGGGAGCGGAGCGGAGGTGAGGGGGGGGGGGGCGTCTTTCTTGGATCTGTGGTGGGTTTTGCTGGGGCAGGACAAACCTGCCCCGGTAGGTTTGTCCTGCCCCAGCAAAACCCACCACTCAAGGGGTTAAAGGTCATGGTCCTGAATACATTAGTTTAAAGAACCAAAATATAACCTATATATATATATATATATATATATATATATAAGTTTCATATTCATAAATAAGTTCAATCCTCGAACAAGTGCTGTGTTCTTTTGACTGCCATACTTAAAATGCAACTTTTACAATTAGCATTTCCTTGTTACAGTCATCAATTGAAAGACAAAATATAAAAATTGATGCTCTTCAGGAAATAATAGACAGTCATCAAAACCACATCAATGCTCAAGAAGAAAAAATTCAACGATTGCTGAAGAAGGTAATTCAAAAATATATCGTAAAGTAATAAATGAAGAAATAATTGGGGACATTTAACAAAACTTGGTGAGTGATAAAGTGGAGAGAGATGAAGTATTAACCAATTAGCTCCTAACTGCCATGTTACATGCTTTGGGAGTATTTACAAAAACTTGGCAAGAGATAACATGATGAGATATAAAGTACCAGCCAATCAGCTCCTGTCTGTCATGTTACATAATTTGTTTTAACAATGACAGTTAGGAACTGGTCGGTTGGCACCAGAGGTGGCATGGGTAGCAGCAGCTTCTGTACCCAAAAAACTTACTACCTTTTTTAAGTACGGAGCTTCTGCTACCCATGTCGGAGAAAAAAGAGCAAGCCTCGGCCAGCTGGGTCAGGCTGCAGCACATAGAAGCCGGATTAGAATGATGATAAGGGTGGCAGTGGCTTCAGGAATTCCTCTTTCTGTTAATCGCAGCCTGGTCTAGCAGTTCCAGAGGGAGGAAACACTTCCCAATGGGACTGTCTGTCCTGTGGGTGATTGACAGGTTGGACTTTCACTAGGAAGTCACTGCTAGTCACAGTGAAGCCAATAAATCAGTGCAGTCACACAGATTGCAACTGGCCCAACTGAGTTCACTGAAGTAGTGGATTTTACTGGGGGATTAAATAATTAATAATTACATCTGGTAGCAAGTTATACATACAGCTTATGGTGCATATACACTTGGCGTTTTTGCCCAGCTTGCATGCACAGCGATGATCGCTGAAATCGCTGGGCTAAAATTGTTCAGTTCAAACACACTGAGTGATTTTTTCCCTGCACAGCAATTTTTACCACTTTCAATAGCAGGATGTTATGAAAAGCCATTCAGTCTGCTGGTAAAACCAGTAGACGAACAGTGGACTGCCGGCAATGATGCAGGAGCACATATCAGTGCTCACCGCTGATCGCCTGCCCATATACACTGGCCGTCTTTCAGCTCAAAATCACCCAGTGTGTATGGGCCTTTAGAGAACAACAAAACTAAGCTACTTTCAGCTCAAAATCACCCAGTGTGTATGGGCCTTTAGAGAGCTGCAATGAGAAGGAAAGGTAGGTAAAAGCATAGGCCAAGTACAGTAAGTGCGATTACAAAGTACCATATCCTCTGTAGGGGCTAAGGAGTGCATGATTAGGAGTATCCATGCCACCACAATGCCGTATCCATAAGGGAAGGTGTACAATAGTGGCATGGGTTGTGCCGCATCATAATGGCAGGTATTGTACTGAGGTAAAGCAGGAAGCAATACTGACAAGATGCATTAACATTTTGTCTGCCAGAGAGAAAACTCACTCTCCAACGATCCCTTCCAGGTCCCACAGTGCACAGAGTTTCACCTCCCAGCAGGTTCCAGTGAGATCTCACTTGATACTGCTAAAGCATATCAAAATACAGAGGGAGAACGTCCCGTCCCCATCAACATGGCGGCGTGGAGCACTTTCCCTGCCAATCTCCATTTCAGGGAGACGGGTAGGGTTGGGGGGGCTATGGGGAAGTGGCGAAGAATTGACGGGAGGCGGCAGAGGGCTCAGATAGAATGGGCATGCGAGCGTCTCGCATGCACGCACTCCCCCTTTCGTCTGGTGGCCGGTCCTGGCGGTTGCCCTGCAAGAATGAGAAGCGCTCCATCTGTACATCTCTAAATAAATAAATAAACATATTCCCTATAGTAACTTAGTCCATGAGAAGGAACAGTCGTCCCTTAGGGCCTGCTTGATGCTTCAGAATGCATATATACCTGCTACTGGGCAAATCTCTGTGGGTGGTGGAGGGCTGGTGCAATGTGACTCGGTGATGAAAAGATTGATTGATTTTGAACAACCACCATCAAAAAACATACACTTATAAAATAACAGATGTTTGCATTAAAATTAATTTGAATTTTGTAGCTTTGTGTTACATTTTAAGTGCGACTTTTGCAAGTTTTAAAAATATATCCCTCAGACGAGCTTTGTTGTTAACGGTGCGTACTAGCGCAAATGTTGGTTGAATCTCTAATATTAAGCTGCAACTTGGCATTTAAAGTTGCATTACCCATAGATACTCAATGCAATCCCTATGCTTTTGCTACGATTATCTATCCCATCAAATACTTGTTACTATTGTCATAAACCTCCTAATATTGCAAAGCTGGACATATTTTCATGCAACCAATGAGCATATGCATGTAGCTGAGCAAAGTGGTGGAACAACCACCGTTGCAGGGGCAGCAAGCTCACCCCAATAATGGTGGTACTAGTAGTTCTACCATTACCTTTACTCACAGTCAATTAAGAGCCTGTGCAGAGGAGATTAAACACATAGCAAGAACAGCATACCTCGGGCCACCCATCGATGACCCAAATCCTGCTATAAGACCAGCAACACAACATCATATTTCTTCCCTGCATGCTTCTTTTCCTTCTTCATTCAGGACGTGAATATATTCAAGTTTATTGATCTGGATAAATTAACATTCTAAATAAGCAAAAAAAATAAAAAATCCATCCATCCCCAACATATATCTGTGTGCAGTAATTGGTGAACGGTTGTGCCAACTACCACATGAACAGATAATCATGGAGTGTAGCTGAACTGAAAAGAGCTTCATTGGTTCAAAATATAAATCTGGGAATCCTTTTCCTTAGTCTGAAATATTTGCACACGTGAATTGTTGTAATGCAGACGTATCATATATACAATTGTGTTCCTTGTAACTTTGTGACTGGTAACACCCTTGTACGCATGAACCTTTTTCATATTTCAACAACAGGTATAAATACTATTGGTGTATTTTGCATGTTGGATATATTTATTTTCTTTCAAATTATACAGACCACCTCAAGAAACCTGAAGGACAAATCAAGACGCAATCTGGGTGCCCGGGAGAAAAGTAAAGCTTGACAAATATACCATTTGGATATAACTGCCAGAGTGAGTACTCATTAACACATGCTGTTGTGTAGTACATTTCTTTTATTTAAGGCAGAGTTGAATTGGCACTAGCTAGACCCCATCAGTAGTCTGAAGGTAAATTTTTTCTAGTAACGGTGATGTTTGTCAATAAAAAATAAGAAATTACTGACTTATTAAATTGCTTTATAGACCAGTTTGACGTGAGTAGGTTTTTTTTTTTTTTATGTAACACGCCACATGAAGTTGGAAAAAACATTACCCACTTGGGTAAAATTTGAGTGAATCATTGGGATTTTGGGTATTAAAACAGTTTCTCCAGTTCCACGGCCAGTAAGGATATTACCATCAATGCGAAAGTTTTAATTTGCAATTGTGTCCCATTGCATATCCCCTGCTACCCATCACACGCCACCTGTCTCAGCCACCACACGATGGGTGAGATTTAATAGGATGAGATATTCAGAAAGTGAGAGATTTTGGAAGAAATCTCCAGTTTTTTCAAAGCGGCAATCATCTACACTTCAAAATCAAACTGGTTTTGCAGTGTAAATGATTGCCGCTTTAAAAAACTGAAGATTTCTTCCCAAATCTCTCACTTTCTGAATATCTCATCCTATTAAATCTCACCCGATATGTCTCCTGCTACCCATCACACACACCCTGCCCCAGCTACCCCACTTTACCCTCCTACTCCCCATCACACACACCCTGCCTCAGCCACCCCACTCTATGCCCCCTGTTTTCCATCACACACTCCCTGCTACCTATCACACACCCCCTACCCCAGTCACCCCACTCCATGCCCATGATACTCATCACACACCCCAACATTCAACTCCAGTGCCACCTTGTGCCCCCAGAACACAATGTGCTCCTGACATGCCCCTACCCCAGTCACAAATTTTTCTGCCCTCTTGTGTTAGCAAACACACACATGCCTTTACCCACTGCACCCTGAATCCCCCATGCACGCACCGTACTACACCTCTGACACAGTATCTCATTCCCCCACCCATTCCTCGCCCATCTCCTCCTCACGTCTTTGCTGCTCCCACCAGACATGTGTGAAAACTGTCTTCGCTTGCTGCCGATGGCTAGGGACACTTGCAGAATGGCATCAAGCCCAGGAACAATCCCCTCACCGTCGCAGTGGCCCCCGGGGGTCAAGTCAGTTCCCACACGCAGCTGCAATACACCCATTGGATCTCAAACTGGATTTCTCAGCACAGCTGCCAGCCTGTGCTGGTCCACCAGCGTCCAACTGGTCCCCTTCTGAGCTGGGAAGCTCCACCAACAGCTGTGCATGGGATGTTATTATCAGTGGAATGCCCTTCCACACACAATAAGTCTCTCCACTAGTCTAGAAACTTTCAAGTGTTCCTTGAAAACTCACCTCTTCAGGCAAGCCTATCATATTTAAGTTCTACACGCATACCCCTCTGAGGCACCTATGTATTATATAGCTTCCCTTCGGGACTTGTAACTTGGTGGGACTGCTATGCTATTACTGGTGCCTGTCCTTGTGTTTCCCTCCTATATCCCTATAGACTGTAAGCTTGCAGCAGGGCCCTCCTACCTCCAAGTCTGTCTGTTGTTACCCAGTTTGTTTTATCACTGTCTACTATTGTAAAGCGCAACGGAATGTGCTGCGCTATATAAGAAACTGTTAATAAATAAATAAATCAATCAGTGTGGGCTAGAGATCCACAGCACTGAGCGGGGCCAAGGAAGCAGGAGAGAAGCAATGTGGCTGTTGCCAGTGTGCAGTGGGTGATGGGGAGAGCACTTGCTGCTCTGGGCATCTCTGTGGCCCTTTGTTTGCTCACACTTGCTGTCATGGCCATCTTTGAGGGGTACTAAATACCTGAGCCCAGGACTGATGGAGGGAAAACTGCGGGGGCCCTGGTCTGCCACACACATTCCTCCTCCCTCCCAGTCAGCACCTGGATTGTGCTGTGCTTCAGAAGTTGCTGCTGCTGAGTTTGAGATGCCCCTGTTAGAGATGCCCCCTGTCTCCAGCTCCAAAACGGTTTTAAATTAAATTTTTCGCTAAGGGGCATAGCCACACTTCACTCGAATAGGCCATGCCCCTAAACTGCTACCAGGGCCCAGACAGCCTCTCAGCAGCACTGCTTTGTGTGTAAATGGATATGCAGCCCAGCTGTGATATTTCCAGTCACTCCATTTGCATAGTGCATGCTGCATAGTTGACTATGATAAATGAATTTTGCTCGACTCCCATATGGGATATGGTGATGGTGAATATACGTAAACCTTCTGGGAGAACTGCATTATCCAATAGAGAAAAACGCACAAAAAATGTGCCTATCGGTTTTCGAGATTAGCGCATTCAGACAGACAGACGTGCTTCAGAGACATTGGTTTATACTATGTAAGGATATCTGTGGAAATATTGCTACACTGGTTATCAGTTGCAACCAGATCCAATTTTAATTGGCTGTTGTGTTGTTTTTTTTGTTGTTAAAGAACTAGGAAATTATTTTACTACAGTATATGTTGTCCCACTTCCAAATCACATATTAACTGGAACTTGTTCTTTTTTTCTTCTATCAGCATAAACCTGAAGAAAGTACAAAGTACATCACTTCATTGACATGAACAGAAACATTTATTTTCTTCATTTATTTGGTTGGACTATTCATAAATCCTGAAGAACAGAGGTGCAATTTATTTTTGTAGGACTTGCATTCAAAATACAAGTATCACCGAGTACACGAAACAGCAATGTCCATACATTAAACTACTGTAACAATCAGTTTAGGTTCTACTGTAATTCCAGTAAGAGATACAATATATGAAGGCATAAATAATCATGTTGTGGGATAGCACGGAAACAATAGGGCCTCTCTGCACAATGCAGGTAACTCAAATTTGTTTCTAAATTGATGGTCATTAGAAAAAAGGGGTCATTTAATTTGATACAGTAAATTACCACATGTGAAAAATGGTCCAGGCCTCAGGCTTTAATGCCTAGGGTTATGCAAATAGAGCCCAATTTTCACCCCTGGTTAATTACCATGTTAACAGATGTTAACTCATAGAATCCAGGATAAATTCCCAGACCTGTGGGCTTACATGGCAGCAGCAGCCCCCTAAAACAGGCTATTTATTGAGAAATTATTTAAAACCTGTAGGCTGCCTTTGGGGTTCATTGAATAGCCTTGCTGCTTCAAATAGCCCACAGTAAATTACCACAGCTAATTAAATTCCCCCTTAATCTCTAAATGTCAAAAATGTATACATTTTATAGTGTAATTAATAATAATGCCTTCTTCTCATATTGCATCCTGGTGCTATGTCTTCCCCAGGTAAACAATGCGCTTGCACCCATCGTGAGTTGGCAGTGGACAGGGGTCAGCATGGGCACTCTGGTCTGCCGCTACGTAGCCTTATAATTTTCTCTCTAGTCAGCATTAACTTTTTCAGCAAATTATACTACAGTAGTTTTTTTTTAGATGATACAGGCGGGCTAGCCTTTGCCGCTGGTTACAGGTTGAACTTACTTGGACTACTTTTGGTAGGTGCTAAAAATACTGGGAATACCTCATGGCCATTGACAAGACCTGCCATTATGGAGATGCTCTAAACCAGTCATGTAGACATCAAAATTTGTCCTTGTGAGAGTCGCTTAGATCCTTACATATTCTTTCTGCTTCCAACAATCTAACTTTAAGAACTAAAACCCTTCCCTGTGTACTGCTACTGTAGGTACACACCTCATGATTCAATTGACCTTACAATTTTCAGAGTCAGTAAATAATCCCGACAACGTCAGGTTTTTAAATATCTCAGAAATTCAGACATTTGGATGACATTTTTTTTTTTTAAAAATGTCATCCAAATGTCATCAGATCCAATCATCCAATGCAACTGCTTTTGGTACAATTATCAGCATCTGCGTACAAACTCTGAGATTATTGGACTAAGCAGCTGAGTATCTGCCAGTCAGCCTGATTATTGCACAGCCTGTATCCAGCTTTACTCAAGACATAAGACACACAGGCAGTCCAGGATTCAATTTAAAAATATTACAGTCTTAAAATATGTCAATGTATCACATAAATATTTAAGAATAAAATCTAAGGTGCATTTATTTCTGATATGAATATGTGTGTGACGGGTTTGTTCTTTAAGTGTTGTAATCCTTTACTACAATTTCAACATATACAGTATCCCTTTTCGGCACAAAGACATAGTGTGTTCAGATTAGAAATAATACACTCGCTGCCAAGTAGGGTGAAGTTCACAGCCCAATGCACATTTTATCTTGCTCTGCAACACATTTAGTTCCCATTCAGCAGATAACTCTCATACAGACAAAGCATAGCACCACATAATAATAAACAATAATGAAGGGAAATACTTTTGGTTTACACAGATTAATCTCTTTTTCAGTAAGGAAATGTTTTGAAAAGTACATTCTGGGACTAATTCCGACACTAGTGGAAATGGGGACAGTCCTCGCAAGGCGGCCGGATGACTGCCCGACAGGGGGAACCCGACGGCCATATTCTGACGTCGGAATCCCGACTGCCGGTGCTCCGACAGGAGGGAATAATGACTGACAGGGGCAATTCTCCCTTGTGGGAGTCCATGACCCACATAGAGGGAGAATAGAACCAGTGGCGAGCGAAGAGAGCCACCAAGCCCACAGCGTGGCGAGTGAAGCAAGCCCACAAGGAGCTTCTTTGCGCTTGTCTTCCTGTCGGAGCACCGGCAGTCGGGATTCCGCCGGGGTCCTGGCATACGCTACCACAGATGCAGCCATTTTAGAACCAGCCCCTCTATCTCCACCTCTGCTTCTCACAAATCAAGATATATTCCACAGAGATGATTTCTAGTTCTATAACTATATTGCTACATTTACAATATATAACAGAATCCTGGAATAATTTTCACACATTAATACTGCAGTTGTATGTAGCGCCAAGCCCACCACACCCTCAGGCTAATATCAGCAGTTTACATGGGGCAAAAGCTAGAACTGAAACATCAGACATTAGGTGAATGATCTTTCACAGATTTCACTTTGAACACAAGTTAATGGTGATTACAATTGCATTGTGTACATGGAACTAAATGAAGACTTTTATACATCTATGCGACCACACCACCCCTATACAATGCTTGGTTTCATAGTTGTTACATCATTATCATTACACACTTGCATTATCCTTATCATTGGTGATAGAGATTTGCACAGTATAATATCAAATGTATATCAGCATTCTAACTCAGTATAGCTTAAAACTACAACGCTAAGCCCCAAAATGCCCTCACTAAACTTAGGCTAAGTGCAAACATCCCCTTACCACCCTACTACTCCCATACAGTAACAAGAGAAGATGCAACCCAGTTGTGTAATACTTGGCATTGGCTATACATGTATGGGGTCAGCTATGGAGCAGGGCAGTGCTAAAACTAGCAATATCCCTCTGCAAGAATAAAAGGTAATGTATTTCACATGCTAGAATACACTATCAATAATGTTACACAATATTTTTACACAATGGTGAAGGTAACCTCTTCAAGTAGGCAGTGTATCACACTATAAATGCTTCATTATTCTACCACTGGATTACCTCACCTAAAAACAAGGTTCTTCAATTTAATAATGAAACATAAACTACAAGCCAACTAAAGTAACTTACTCTTTTGTGGTGTATAAATTCCTATTGCTGACGCTATAATGACAACTTGCCTTAAGACTCTCTGAAGGTGGGCAATGTAATATGAATAATGAGCTATACAGTTTTATAACCTGGCTAAAGCTCAGATATGAATTGTACTGTAATAGCTCAGTCAGTTACCCGATAACAGCTTTCTAAACACCTTGCAAAAGGAAATTGTAAAAGGAATTTGTGTATTTCATCTGACTACACTACATCCTTGCAGTTTCACGTCTAACGTAACTAATTTTATAGTAATTGAAATCATAGGTGCCGATTTATGTTTTTTTTGCTTGGGTGCTCAAGCCAAAAATATAGAGGAGTGGCTTCATGGGGAAGGAGTGTGGCCACAAAATAATACCAATTTATATTACGGAGCACAGTTGTCTCCAATATTCAAATTACGGCAACAGAGTTCCACATACATAAATGCCCCCACAGTGCAGGTACATAAATGTCCCCACAGTGCAGGTACATAAATGCCCCCACAGTGAAGGTACATAAATGCCCCCACAGTGCAGGTACTCCGTGGACAGAATACAGTCTTCCCGGCATACTGTTTGCTAGGTGGCGGGTCCGGTAATGTGGGTGCTGCAGCCGCAAATTAGCAAGTTAATATGGCGGTCCAGCAGTGGAACTCAGGCCTGTGGGTGCTCATCAATTTCCGTGGGTGCTCGGGCCCTTGAGCACCCACAGAATCGCCACCTATGATTGAAATGCTTGTAAAGCTCTAAAATAGTCTATAACAACAGTTTTGACGTTTACATAGTTACAGCTGTAGATGTTATGGAGTAAAAAGAGTCCATTTAATTAACCACTTACTGTAAATGACCTCAGTCAAATACAGTATACAGATAAGTATAAGCAAGTGTAAGATTTTCCACAAAAATCTGTCCGAGATTGATGGTCAGTGATGGTCAGATCTCGCTGTTCGCCAGTGTTCTCCACTCCACTCCAGAGAACACTGGCACTGTCAGCTCGCTCCGCACACAGAGCTGACAGCTCATGCTGTGTGTGGGCTGTCAGATTCAGAGCCGGATTAAGGAGGGGGGGCACAGGGGGTCAGTACCCCTGGGCCTCCCTCTATCTAGGGGCCCCCTGTGGTTGGCATGTATTTTAAAAATATATATATTATATATTTTTTTTTTTTAACTAAAGGTTTTGTGCATGGGAGTGGGGTAATGCTGCAGCTTCGCCTATCTGCCAATGTGACAATGATTAATGGTGCTGAGCATCGGGAGCCAAGGCACACTGACTGCACAAGTGTGCAGTACATTACTGGGAGTTGACTAAGTCCCATGAGACTTTGCACAAGAGGTCAGAGGCTGAGAGGCTTGTGCTGAGCTCTGCTTGGTGGAGCGAAGGGGAGTTAGGTAGGGTTAAAAAAGGATCCAAACCGGCTGGACAATATAATCACCAGAAGGTCAAGCATACTAGCACAGGGTCATTTCCCAGGTAATTTTGTGAAAAGCCGGTGTGACATTAAAGTAAGTGGTCCAGGGTTGGCAGACTTTAATGAATGTTGTTGAAGAGCCTTTCAAAATGCTGGTAATGTACTCCATACAATGAATATGCCAGATTTTGGAAGTGATTTCAGCCAATGGCCCGCAATACAGGATCTGGCTGCAAGAACTATATGAGTGAACAGTTTGTTCTGCGCGCGAGATGCCTCTGAGATATCCATAGAAGGAAGAAAACAGCCATCCTTGAAAGCAATATGTATAGAAAAAAACGGTACTCTTTACCTAGAACGGCGCCCATCGCGCCCATCGCGACCATCGCATGCACTAAAAAACGGGTGCGATGCGATGCCCGCGATGGCCGCGATTTCCCATAGGGATCAATGTTAAAAGTGTGATTGGACGCGATTTTAGTGTTCAATGGCTCAATGGCCGCGATTTTTCCATAGGAAACAATGTTAAATGGGCCACAGAGCCCAAATAGTCACCCTAAAGTCAGAAATGGCCCCCACAATTGTTAACGCCACCCCACGATCAACGTCAACCCGAAGCGTGGCGAGCGCAGCGAGCCCGCGAGGGGCGGCGGTACGCGTCCTCCGACCTTTTCATACCCCCACTATCCAGGTCGGCGTGGAGTTGAGAATAGAATAGTGTGGCGAGCGCAGCGAGCCACCGAGCACGAAGCGTGGCGAGCGCAGCGTGCCCCGCGAGGGGACACGGATACCTTCACAGGTAAACGTGTCCCTTCGCGGGCTTCACAGGTATCCGCGTCCCCTCGCCACGCTGCGCTCGCCACACTATTCTATTCTCAACTCCACGCCGACGTGGATAGTGGGGGTATGAAAAGGTCGGAGGACGCGTACCGCAGGTTCACGTTGATCGTGGGGTGGCGTTAAAAATTGTGGGGGCCATTTAAGACTTCAGGGGGACTATTAGGGCTCTGTGGCCCATTTAACATTGTTTCCTATGGAAAAATCGCGGGCATTGAGGCATTTAACACTAAAATCGCGTCCAATCACACTTTTAACATTGATCCCTATGGGAAAATCGCGGGCATCGCGGGCATCGCGTCGCACCCGTTTTTTTAGTGCATGCGATGCCCGCGATTTTTTACCCCCGATGACCGCGATGTACATCGTGGGCGCCGTTCTAGGTAAAGAGTACCAAAAAAACAGAGTTAGCCAGAGCTGCTATATGTTGCCAGAGAGGGACTAAAACAGGGCAATCCCACCAAATATGTAGAAATGTGCCATCCATACATTTACATCTGCAACAAAGGGGGTAAATCTCAGCGTTCATTTTGTTAAGCCTAACTGGTACATAGTATAATCTATTAAATAATTTGTATGCGTTTTCTTTTAATCGTACACACATCGAGCTAGAGGCTACGTTTGTTTAAATATCGGACCATTCTTCATCCTTAAGTGTCTCCCCCAAATCACTTTCCCATGCTTTTTCATGTAGATCTCTAGTGTTTAAACTATAAGGCAACATTAATAGGTACAGAGAAGATATAAGCCCCTTAGTAGATGCTTTATGGAAAACTAGGGTTTCTTCTCAAGAAAGGGGTCTCGCAGTGATTTGTGATTTTACCTAAAAGTAAAAATATCTGATTTGGAGGGATTGAGTGTAACGTTTGATTTCCGCAAAGAGGGAAAGGAAGAAGTTTGGGAAATATCATTAAGAAATCTAATCCCACTATTCCACCAATATCCAAAGGTAAGCAAGGGTTTCTTAATTAGAGGCAGCGCTGAGCCTGTCAGGGCTCCTACAGAGTAAGGTACAGAGGGACAAACACAGGTTTTTCATGTGGTATTTTATAGAGTATATATATTTATGTTTATATTAATCCCCCTGCAGTTACCATTGACCAAGTTTATACTGCCTTTACTCTGTGCTTGTAATATTCTCCCGTGCAGTTTGCAGGCAGTAATGACAAGTGGAAGGGGCCCCCCTGTCTAAAGTGACCCCAGCCCCCCCGAAGGCTTAATCCGGCCCTGGTCAGATCTGTGTGCTGAGCAACAGCGGTGCAGTAGTGTCCGACCTAGGATAGCTAGAAAGCCCTACACATGTGTGTAGGGCCTATAAGCTTAAAAGCTGCAGTCATTTTATTCTCCTTCCTTCCTCACTTGGAGAAGAGTGACACATAGTAAAATCCTCTCACCATTATAAAAATAAACCAACATTTGATTCACAGTGTGGGAAATGTGGTTGTTGCAGGATCGACCTGGGTCGACGTGCGGTGTGAAAGGGCCAACATTCCTCCAATTATCTGCTTGGAGCTGACCCTGCATCCTTTCTATAGTGTGAACAGAACCCAGGTCACTCGACCAGGGTTACTCATTCACACTGCACAGCAACCGAATCCAAGCTGGGATTAACCTCTCTTTTAACTGTATTTTCAGAATGCCCTTTCACACCGCATGTCGACCCAGGTCGATCCTGCAACAATGCGGGTCACACCCGGGTTATTTGTGTGATGTGAAAGGGTTATAATGTACTTTGACTTGCCAGTGGTGATGCAACTAAATTAAGTACTGTACAACTCAACACTGCCCGTTCTTATGTATGCCAGATATGTTTGCCAAACCCACTCGCGTTCAGTCCTATCTTTTGCTAAATCAGCTTAATCTGATAACTGAGACCGTGCATAGACCAGACAGTTTTTATAAATTAAGTGTTCATTGTACTAGTTTATTACTGTGTATTTGTGCCTCTTGTTGACAATGGCTGATTTAAGATTTTTTTGGGAGCCAGGGCAATTAACTTGTGGGGAGCCCCTACCAAAAAAATAATCACTATCATAAGATGAGATGTTATTAGAAAGTATAAATATTCCAAGCACCACAAATGTGTTTAAACAAACCTGGTGAAAAGGTAGATTGTGATTGCTACTGGAAGCTGGCATGGCATCCATCGCTTTTGAGGCCTTGGATGCCCAGCTCGGAATAGTGTGGTATGCATATGATGTCATGTTGTCAGTTGTGCAGGAGGAGAACCATGTGTCACAGATTAAGTTGCAGCAGATAGGTGAGGACCTCTCTAATGCTGCTCTAAGCAATGCTGCTACATATTGTGGGCAATCATCATTCCTAGGGACAGATAACTGTCATATAGTTGTTTCTTGTCTTGGATTTACAGCCCAGTATATATAAAATGTTCTCTTTATTTGTTATTTACATAGGAAGTGTACTTCCTATGAAAAACAGTTACCGTGCATCACCGTGCACCAAAGCATCTTTACACATTCTAACCGACTCAGAAATAGAAAAGGGCTTGTTTTTTTTTTTTAACATGTTCATGTCAGTGTTATGTAAACATTAGAGATGTGCAGGTTCAGATTTACTCGGTTCTTATCAACAAATGATCACAATTTTTCGACTGGCTATCGTCTGTCACATGTATTGGATAGCCAATAAGATCCCGCTGTGAGAACCAAGTAAATCCGGGTAAAACCGAGCCTGCACATCTCAATTAGACATGCGTGTATCAATGGATGGCACTTATTTTATCTGGATCAATGCTCATCAACATGGGTGTAGGCATCCGTACTCAAAAATAACACAGCTTTTTACAGATTAATATTGCCAGTGTCCAGCCCAAAAATCGTGTCTTAATATATGACCAGTTAGCGCAAATTTACAGATCACTACCTAAAGTAACAACTGGTTGTTTTTTTTATATTTCAAAAACACAACCAAAAACTCATTTGCTGCAGACAAACTTAGATTTCTCAAGGGCTGGCCTTTACCTGTAGATGGTATGTGGGACATAAACTTCTTTAACAGGAAATTCAAGGATCTCTTTAATTGGACGTGTTCGACCTTCAGGAAAGGGTTTAACTTGAAGAAGCTCAGGGGTAAGACAACCACAAATCCCATCAAATGCCGGGGAGATTTCAAGTTTCAGTAAACCTTATGTTTTAAAGACAAATAGATCAGTGCTAAGAACATAGTTTACTGTATATTAATGTATAATTAATTCAATTACAAACACATACTCCACATGAGTAAACAAGACCTTGATGTTATACATATATTTATTTAATTTTTTTATTTACAGTTTCTTATATAGCGCAGCATATTCCGTTGCGCTTTACTAAAGGAGACAGTGATACAACAAACAGGGTATTTACAGACAGTCAAAAGGTAGGAGGGTCCTGCTCGCAAGCTTACAATCTATAGGGAAATAGGCATTGATACATAAGGATAGATACTATAATCTTTATTGCATCGATCCACCAGAATGCAAGGTTCCGTGAATGGTTCTGAAATTTGATAAGCTTGCCTGAAGAGATGAGTTTTCAGGTTTGGAGACTGGGGGAGAGTATTATTGTGCTTCGGAGGGCATTCCACAGAGTGGGTGCAGCCCGAAGAAAGTCTTGCAATCGGGAATAGGAGCAAGTAATGAGTGTGGATGAGAGACGCAGATCTTGGGAGGAGTGTAGAGGTCGTGTTGGAAAATATTTTGAGATAAGAGAAGATATGTATGCCAGTGTAGTTTGGTTTATGGCTTTGTGTGTAAGTAAAATAATTTTGTATTGAATACGGTAGAATACAGGTAACCAATGAAGTGACTGACAAGAGTAGCTTTGCAGACAATGAACGTCTTGCTAAGAAGATTAGCCTCACAGCTGCATTCATGATGGACTGTAGTGGTGAGAGTCTGTATTGGGGAAGGCCAATAAGGAGACTATTGCAATAATCATTGCGTGATATGGTGAGAGCATGGATTACAGTTTTTGCAGTGTCTTGTGTAAGGTAAGGGCAAATTTTGAATATGTTTTTTAGGTGCATGTGGCATGATTTTGAGACAGATTGAATATGGGGTACAAAGGAAAGTTCAGAGTCAAGGATAACACCTAGGTAGCGAGCTTTAGCGGTAGGAGTGATTGTCATATTCTCAACAACAATAGAGATATCAGGTTGGTAACTACTATTTAATGGCGAAAAAATTATTAATTCTGTTTTTGAAATATTAAGTTTGAGGTGGCGAGATGACCAGATCATTCACAACTTTAGACAGTGCTGTCTCTGTGGAGTGTTGGGCACAAAAGTCTGACTGAAGCGGGTCCAGTAAGTTGTACGAGTTAAGAAAGTGTGTGAGGCGAGTGTAGGCAAGTCTTTCAAGTAGTTTGGAGGTGCATGGAAGTTGAGAGATGGGACTGTAGTTTGAGAGAGAGCTTGGGTCAGAATTTAGTTTTTTTCAGAATCGGAGTAATAACTGCGTGTTTGAAAAATGAAGGAAAGACACTAGTAGAGAAAGAGAGGTTACAGATTTTAGTTAAGATTGGGATGAGCACAGGAGACAGAGATTTACTTATTTGTGAGGGTATAGGGTCAAGAGGAGAGGTAGTAGAGTGGGAGGAAGAGAAAAGTGCAGATACTTCATTTTCATTTGTGGGATCAAATGAAGTAAATGCGTCAGAGGGCTCAGGCATGGAATAGAGCAGATCACCAACTGAGTTGGAGGATACCAATTCATCTCTGATCTTGTCAATCTTATCCCTGAAGTACAGATGGAGCGGGACTTATCTATCCAGGGGATGGCGACGCCAGCCGCCATACCCTGCCCCGCGCCATCTGTATGCCGGAAGGGGACGCGCGCGCACGAGGTGCGCGCGCGTCCCTTTCCAACGGTGCTGCCGGCGGTCGCCCGGTGTCTACACCGGGTCCCCGCACCGCCCGCAGCCCCCTAAAGCCCCCCGTAGCCCCCTGAAGCGGGATTGTGTCCGCCTCGCCGGACAGGATTGTGTCCGCCTCGCCGCCCGGATACTGAGACGCGCGTGCGTGGGGGACGCACGCGCGTCTCAGTCAGATGGAGCGCCGTGTTGCTGGCGGATCGCCAGCAACATGCTGCTGGCGATTCGCCAGCAACAATAAGACCCGCTACATCTGTAGGAAGCAAGATCTTGTGCATGGATTGTGGCTGGTGGCTTGGGTGAGGGAGGGTTGAGAAGGGATTTAAATGTATACATGAATTTCATAGAAAATGTTGCTTATTGTGCAATATTTAATACAGGCTACAGGGAAGGAGTATTTCCCTTTGTCCTTTTATTTGTCTGTGACATAATTAATTATTAGAATAGATTCCTGCCATGAGCAGGGCAATCCATAACTTTAGTTTTCATGTTAGCACTTATTTTGTCTACCTTATACAGTATGTCCCTGATTTATATGTAATACTTTCACCACTCCCCTAGACCATATCCCATCTCAATTGCACCAGCCCCTCCCTCAATGCCCACCTTCTTATGCTATTCCTTTTGTCCAGTACCTTCCCTTTTTTCTTAAAACTTGTCCCGGTCTCCCCATTCACAATACAACCTCCCTTGACCACTCCAACTTCCTTAAGAGTGTTGTCTCAGGTCCTTCCTCTCTACCTACTCCTCCTAAACCATCTGAAATCCAGTTTTAAGACACTCCATCGTACTGAAATCCCACAAACTAAAGAAGAACCTCTGCTCTGCTAAATCTTAGTGCCGTGTCTCTATTCTGATCCTCTTCAAACTCACATCACAATTTTTCTCTGTAGAGCACTCCTTTTACTCTCACATTCTCCACTCCACCAGGTTGCGTGACAATATACTTGGTGAAGGCTTGCTACCTATCCAGCCACACTATCTATCCACACCAGTCTCCATCTCTATTTCCCATTAGAATCCCTATTGCCCCTTACTTTTCTCCCTCTACCTCACTTCTCTTATCGGCACCTTTGTCCCCAATGTATGCTGATGACGCCTATATTAACATCTTCTCCCCTAAACTCTCCACTGTAGCCCTTTACCTTGTCATTGTTACAATCTCTTTAGGATTTTTCCACAATTGCCTAAAATTAAATCTCTCTAAAATATAATTTACCCTTTTTGCCCCCCTCCAAAAAACCCACTACATTATACCCTCATTTTTTTGTTCCAAATATCCAGTGTCTTAAGTTTCATCCTACCTACATCTAGTTCTCTAAATTTAGCAATTCCATCTCCACAATGTTTTCAAGAACCAGGCATATTGATATTGTCACTCTAGATGCCATGAAACCGTTATCAACACCCTTGCCGTCTCTTGCATTGATTACTATAATCTACTCCTCATTCACTTATTGATGTCTTACCGCTCCCCTTCAATTTACTTTGCTTTATTTTCCTCTCTTGCCCTTCCACCTCTGCTGACCCTCTCTGCCATTTGCTTTACATTATCATTCTTCCTCGTAATGCTCTAGCCTCTGCAATCCACAGCTTATTTTTCTACCAACCTCTAGAACATGCCTGTTTAGCATATACAATTCTTGCTGTTTTCATCACGTGCAATATGTACTAAAGCTTTTGTGACATGCAATAAAATAATAATAATAATAATAATAATAATAATTACAATATGTTCTGTTTTCCACACTATATTATGTGATTGTAACACTCCTACCAATTAGAAGGACTTCCCAAACACAGACCTCATTATTTTAAACCTACAGCTTAAACAAAATTGCATCTAATATACCTGAATTTGAAAAGACACATCTGTATGCCCAACCTATGTATTTTTTCAGTTATTAAACTAAATATGAAACTAAATGTTATTAAACTAAATATGAAATACATTAAAACAAATAATAAACTGTGTGACAGCTTATTTATGCATTTCATTCAATTCTAGCTGCTACCTAATATTTTTTTATAAATTGCCAATATTTTCAGCTGACACATGGTTACTAATGGTCTATTACGCATTACATTGAAAATAATTATTATAATGAACCATGTTATAGCAGTGATGGAAAAAGCAAACACCTTAATGCTATTTAGAAAAGACCATTTATAAAACTCCCTACAAATCAATAAAACAATCTAATTTCTCTACCTACAGTAACACAAAGGTACTCATCTTAATCGGTACTCCTTATTTGCCCATAACTATGGAATATGCTGAGAATATTTCAGATTAAACCTTTGCAATAAGAATAATGTTATGTAAAGAGCACGATGCTTACTGTAGCATACAGCTGTAGCGCACTGCTGCCCTCACCTGGTATACATTTTGTCCGTCTTAGCGAGGATCTCTTATAGTCTCCTAAGTACTTGAATAAGTCTTCGTCACTTAATTTGTCTCCTTCCTGAAACAAGAAATAGGAGGAGTTACATGTTAACAAACTGTTATCCATCATGCAATTTTAAATCATATAAATCACCTTTGAGCATTGTATGAAACTTAACTTTTAGAAGCTCTTTGAGACTGGGGGGGGATATTCAATGCTGTGGGCGAGCGGTGACAGCGAGCAGAGCTTCCTGCTCGCTGTCACCACTCACCCTGTCAGTATTCAATGCAGCCCCCGCATACGCCAATTCCCCCTCGCTCCATTTTTTGAGCGAGGGGGAATTGGCGTATGCGGCTCCAGAACCAGCGAGACTCGCGGCTAAATACAGCGAGTTTTCAGCACTAGCCGCGGGTCTCGCTGTTTTAGGGAATTCTCGCCGTCCTTTGGAGGTGCTACTTCCAGGTATCTGCTTGTTGTACCGGATAACCAAGGTGATGATGATGCAGGTGGGAGCCCTGAATGTCACCTCCATGTGCCCTAGCTGCAAGCATGCTGCACGGAGGTGCGACGGCGGGGGGAGGAAATGGTGCCATGGCTTCCCCTTTTATAATGTAGGATGTTACTTGGTGTGCATTTACTTGTATTCCTCTTGATAAAGGGGTTGTAACCCCGAAACGAGCCGTTGAGATCCTATAAAACTAAGCTTTTGATACTGAAATTTTGCTTCTTTAAACACGGGTTTGGCACTCCCAAAATCCAATAAACAACTTGCACTCGGTGCCCTCACAGTAGAAAATAATAGACGCAGTTTTGGTGCGGCACTCGACTTTCACATCAATAAAGAATCACACAAAGCCAGTGCTGGATATCCAGCACTGGCTTTGTGTGATTCTTTATTGATGTGAAAGTCATCAAGTGCCGCACCAATACTGCGTCTCTCTCTCTCTCTCTCTCTCTCTATATATATATATATATGCAGGAAAAGGTTGGCACTCGTGTTTGCAGTCCAAAGTACTGTGGTGCCTTCCGTCCAGTGGTAACAGATATCTGTAGAAGAAAGAGGCGGCACTCGCGGAATTTAAAAGTGCAAAAAACTGTATTCAACAACAAATAGTCGCATCAGTTGCCCGACGTTTCGAGGCTCAAGGCCTTGAAAAAGAGGCCTAGAGCCAAGAAACGTCGGGCAACTGATGTGACCATGTGTTGTTGAATACAGTTTTTTGCACTTTTAAATTCCGCGAGTGACGCCTCTTTCTTCTACGGAGATATATATATATATATATATATATATATATATATATACAAGTTGGTATGCTAATGCATGTAATTTGCAATGTGTACAATTTGTACAAGACCTCACACGCCATGGGACTATGTACTCATGAAAGCCAGTACAGTAATAAGATCCCTTTAACTCAGGCGTTAATATAGACGGCGGGTTAGGGTTAGGCTGTGGGAAGGAAAGGTTAGGGAGGTCAGGGTGAGGGAAAATATACTTATTTGACCCCTGTCAGGATTCCCTCCTTCAGGATGCCGTCGTTGGTATTCTGAAAGCCGGCATGCCAAACGCCAGTCATCCATATGTATCCCTACAAGAGTCCTAATCATATCTATATTTTAAAATAAACTGCTACATAGTATCTTTTTTTATAATCTTATTGTTTGATAGGTCTTTTTTTCTATGAAAATACAAAAGAAGTATAGGTCCTTCACCTGCTTGAAGAAAATGTTTTGTGTGATTGTGGTTGGCTTGAATGGTGATGTTGGGCCGTCATCCACTAGGTTTCCTCTATCAGAAAATCTTCTTGTGGGGCCCAATGAGGACCTTCTCTCACCAGCTGTTAACCTAGCTTTGTAAGTAAAAATACCTATGAATAGCACGTTCATTTACTATATAAAATATATTATACAACTAAAATTTTAGAAGCAGGACTGGTATTACCCCAACTGTGACATGAAGTGAAATATTGAAGTAACTGAAAATATTTTAGGGAACATAAAAAATGACTCCCTTTTTTATGGCTATAGCTGTACATGTATTCCTCGTAAGAACTGTTAAAGTAGTAGAAGAAAATCTGGGAAGCTGTCCATTTTTAGCCTATGAAGAGTGCAGTAAAAAACACCAGTGTGCCTAAAAAAAGCCACATACTGGCCCTAATTCATGTTAGGGCCAGTAAGCTGCAAACATCACAGCTTACAAAGCACCTGAGATGCCACCTGGCCGAGATAACGCCACCCCCCCCCCTCACCCCGCCGGTGCTGAATCCCCCCGGTACCATGCGAGGGGATGTGTACGAAAACACTTCTCCTCGCATGCCTCCTTCAAATGATCTTTCCTGCCTTCGCAAATAAAGACTGACTTTTATTTACAAGCAATACAACGAAGACGGGGCGGGCAGGCATCTGCCCACTCGTGTGTCCATGGAAATGCCCAGTGTTTTCATGTGGATGCCGATAAAATACTGGTTGTTCCCATGGAACAGCACCATCACCACCCCTGTCCGTCCCTGGCATCCCCTCCCCGCAACGAACGGCCTGGCGAGTCTGTATCTTTCCGAAGCCATTCGCTGCCAGGGTCTGCACATGCGCAAATACACGCTTGTGCATGGCAGACCCCCAAACATGAGATATGTAAATGTATAACCTGCAAGTAATCGAAGGGATACTCTGCTTAAAAAAGAAATCCTACACCTTATTTATGTGCTTCGCTGACATAACAAATTATTACTTAGCAAAGAGTAAATGTACTATTAATGGAGCAAATGAGAATGGCGTCTCTGTTTCTATGACAATCTTACAGAAATTGATCAATAAATACAGTATTGTGCTAGTTTATGTCTGGAATGTTCACAATTGGGAACGGCAGTGTTTTATGAGCATCCCCATGGAAACGCTGAGCGTTACCCTGGGAACGCAGGCGGACAATGATTGCTCGGGGGCAAGTGGCTGATGCCATATGATGTCAGTGCCTGCCCCCTTTTTGGCGATCTGCAGCTGAAATAAAAGTCAGTCGGCAACCATTGAATGATATCTCTCCCCTCTCGTACAGTACATATGGCGGGGTGGCGCTGACCTGCTGGCTAGGCTGCGAGTATACGCAGCCTAGCAAACAGGTGTGAATCAGGCCCTTTATTATATAACAATAATAATAGGATAATAATAATAGTAATAAAACATTCAAAATGATTGGTCTTGCCAATCCATATGACTGAAAAATGGCATTCATAAACAAGGATAGTTGCAGAATATATATCAGGGGTTCTCAATCACCAACAGTGCAGGCTCTTTTATATGAAGTGTGTGCAAGGTAACACATAAAGTAGTAGTTTAAGAAAACATACCATTCCCATTTTCGGATTCAGAAGCTTCTTTTTCCAAAGTCATAACATTAATACAATTTAAGAGACTAATCGGTACCCAAGCAAACGGCATACGATATTTTCCCAAACGTTGACAAAAATTTTCTGTCTGAACTTTAAGCTTTTCTATTTTTTCTTTTGTCTGCAAAAGAAGTATAAATGAACCATAAGATATTCTTCTCTAAAGCAGAATTGTAGGTAACAATCCTACAATTATCAGCTTATGAATTGTAAAAAAATGTTGTAATGCATTTTCAAAATGACCATTTTGATGCCTTAAAGCCAAAGTGAATAACAATGCAAACACAGCAAGATTCACTGTAGGATTAAGTAGAGGATCAACTGTATGTGCAAAGACTGGTAGGAGGAAGGGACTTACAAATTACAGGTGTACAAATGAATGTATACAGGTGAGGTACCTTGTTTCTACTACCACAGAAAAGCAAATTACTGGGTCAAGCATGTCTAGTTGCTAATTTGCTGTTCAACATGAGTCCTTATGTGAAAGAATCAACCTGGGTCAAAGATCCAAAATTTTGACCTGGGTTGGCCCTTTCACAAGGAAGAAATGCCTGTGGTGATCAGCAAATTACTGGGTGGAAATGCTTGACCTGGTAATTGGCTTTTCTGTGTGAAAATGGGTCAGACTGGGATCGGCAAAACAACCCAGCACTCAAATGCCAGGTAAAAGTTATCATTTAGGGACAATTCTGTATTACGGACTTGACCTTTATCCAATGCTGACTGCCCTATGCAAAAAAACAGTTGTAGAGATGGGTGACATACCTTTCCCCCATCGCTCTCTTTTAACACCATGTATGGTTCAGAACACTCTGAGATCTCTCCTTGTTGAAGAACTTTTTCAATCTGTAAAATATATTTTTGTAATTGTTAGCTAATACATAAATACATCCAATGTTTTTGATAAAAGTTTTTCAAACTACACATATTTTTGTCAGTTGAAGGTTACCCTACAAGTCAGTCCTAAACCCAGCTGGCATTATTTCCCTGAATCCAGGTTATACTATATGTTATTGGTCCGCCAGACTGAATAAAAGGTACCAGGACTGAAGACACACAGATGTACACTATACTTACCTTAACAACTAGGAAGATATCTTGAGAGGGATAGGTAATCGAGAACAGTGCAGTTCTTGCTTGACTAGAAGGTGCCACACTGGGTGTGTGAGCCCGCAAATAGTTCTTGAATGCATCTGAATTTAAATCACAATGAAAATTCTCAGAGATCTAGTAAAAAAAAAAAAAAAGACGTGAAGCAGCAACCTGCAGTACTGCATGGGAAACATTTTTTTCTATATAGATGTATAAAGCATAAAGTTTTATCAGGTAAATTCTGTATAAAATTTTTACCTTTTTTCGTTCTTTACAATCATACAGTGCAATACTCGCAAACAGTGGCTCAATGTCAATGTCAAATCTGTCCACAAAAGAGGAAAAGGAAAGACCATTGTTTACATTTTCCAAACTACAATGTGCACATTATGCAACATAAAACTACATATGCATTACAAATGAATAAATGCATAAAATATTCTGCTGTGACTTGTTTAACGCAATTTAAAGGTTATTTAATAATGTTTTTCGAAATATACAAATCTGCACTGAAACTGCAGCAACTGCTCTTTCAGGGCTCAAATCTGGTTACACATAGTGGCATATATTCAATGCCGTGGGCGAGCGGTGACTGCGAGCAGGACTTTTTGCTCGCAGTCACCACTCACCCTGTCAGTATTCAACTGACCCCCCTCATATGCAAATTCCCCCTCGCTCCGTTTTTTGAGCGAGGGAGAATTGGCGTATGTGCCACCAAAAGCTGCGAGAATCGAGGCTAATTACAGCGAGTTTGCTGCACTAGCCGCGGCTCTCGCAGTTTAGGGGAATCCTCGCCGTTCTGTGACGGCGAGGATTCCCCCGGAACGTTGCATAGTGCGAGCGGCCGGCGCGGGGGTTAAACTGCGAGGATCACTGGTTTTCTGTGATCCTCGCAGTTTAACCCCCTCGCCGGCCGCTTGCACCGGCATTGAATACATGCCAGTATGGTAACAGTGCTAATATCTGGCAACTGGCCTGGTTATACAAACATGTAAGAACCCAGAAAAAAATTGGGTTTCTTATCAGACTTGCTGCTCAGTCTTTGTGTTAATAGCCATCATTTTGTAGTATGTCTAAATTTGACATCAATCATGGCACTTAGGGGGTATGAAATGTGCCGCCGCTATTTCCGACGTGGGAAATAGCGGCGGCTCCCTATTCAATGCTGTCATTAACGACAGCATTGATGCGGGATCACGGCAGAACAGGCCCGACTTCAGAAGCTGTCGGGCCCATTCTGCCGATAACGGACGTGGATTGGCGTTATCCGGGCTGCAGATCGTCAATCCACGGCCGTTTTTGCGGCCACGCCCCCTTTGCGCCCATCGGCAGGCGGGACATTGAATCCCATCTGTCGTTATGCAGTCGATCTGACCGCAAACAGGCCTGGATCACGGCTGTCGGTGGGGATCGACAGCCGTGATCCCAGATTGCATACCCCCCTTAGCATGGAAAGTGGCATACTAGTGAATACAATTCCTTTTTATTTACTTACTTGCTAAATAGGAATACAACATGAACAGATTATCATAGCTTCCTTTACAAATGCAGGTCTACCTGTATAAATGTTCTCCTATTTCTATTGGCTGACAGTGTAACTGGTGTCAGGAGTAGAAATACTGTATGTACCAAATACTGTTACATAAATGGTTTCACAAGTGATAAATAGGCAATAGATAAAGAGGGGTTCCTTCATTTGGAAAAGAGGCAGGTATATATTAACCTCAGCATATTTACCTTCCATCATTTATTACCTGGCTGTATGATTTCCTTCTTCTCTTCCCAATACTGTACCTTTCTGGTTATCATTCGGGTGGCCAAGGCCTCTATGAGCTAACACACCAACCTAACACTTGTCCCCCTCTGATACACTGTTCTGCTCTATTCCTCTCCAACCTTTATTTTGCTTCTGCTCTCCAACATCCATGACCCCTATATCCTGACACTCACAACTGACCTTGGGTGTTCTAACAACACATACAGTGTTGTCCATACTCTACTACAATAAATATTTGGTAAAGTGTAAATCAATTTTTAAAATTGGGACGTATAGTTTACATTTAATTAATAAAAAAAGGCAGAGCATAGAACTGAAGATGTCAATCCATTTCACACAGACAGGACTGATCAAATCATTTCCAGTTACCTCAGTGAGGCAGAAAGACACCAAAACAATACAAGAAGTAAACAACAAAACAAAAATAGTCTCTGTATCAAACCAGTCCCTAAACATCCTAGAGTCAGGGAATAAAAAGAACATGTGATGTACTTCAGAGTATGTAGCTTGACCATGATCCTGTATCCCATGTGTTCCTTTGGACAATCTGGTAAAGGGCGGATTTCAACAGCATCTTCCTATAAATTATACAGAAACATGTTATAGTAGCCAAACCACATTGGAAATATATAGTCAGTGGGTAACTTTTTAAGGATTATTTAACTTATTATTTACCGTAACCATAACGGCATATGTTATCACAGAGCAGTAATAATAATAATAATAATATGATATGAGAAGTGAAAAAAAGAATGAAGGTAAATTTGTAAATCTATTCCTGTTCATATATAAAAAAAAAATACTTTTTTTGATTCAATACTTTTTGCAGCCTAGTAATTAATTATAAGCAATTTGATAATTCATATTTGTTTATAAAGTACCTGTATGTATGTAACTTTTGCATTATCAGTTAAAATTCTCATTTATTGCCGCATTCCATAAAATGGCTGTGGACAGTATCCAATAAGCTACTGTAATTAAGAGCAAATAATGTATTCAACTGGGGCAGTACTTATCTGAGGCACCCGAAGCATAATCTGCAATAAGCAGCCATAAGATCCATGATAAAACATGGGATCGATAAGCTTATCTTGGATCCAGTGTGTTACTGCACAATCGAGGGTTCTTTTTCGGCCAATAAAAGCAGCCTGTAATTGGGTAGCGTGTTAAAAATTGTGCTATCAGGCTGTTTTTATTGGTTCAAAAAGGATTGCACCTAACAGGAAACCGGCATGGTATTTGAAATAGTGATCTTATGTACAGTATATTAGATCTGCTATTTTAACAGTTCTATTTCACAAATAAATAAGTACTCATAAATACTATTGTAAATAACCCTTTGAGTGCCAACATTGTTGTGAGCGATTCTCAAAATATCCGCTAAAATGCCAGTATCGCTCACAGCGTCTGTTCTTTTAGTATAACTAAATACAAATACAGCTAAGTCAATTAACTGAAGTTAGATAAGTATTGCAACCAGAAAAGAACAGTCGCTCTGAGCGGTGCTGGCATTTTTCAAAGGATATTTAGAGGCTCTCTCAAAGCAACGTTGGCATTCAAATGGTTAATAACAAGGATTGCTTGTCAATATTTACACTTATTTTGACAAATTCCCTTGGCACTCAAAGGGTAAAAGGTTTTGCAACTTTATAAACATCCCACAAAAAAGTATGAAATATAATATTACCACATCCATTGGTAGACTGAGGGCAAAAAACTCTGCTTGTCGGTTGGCTTTGCGACTTTCCTCGCATTGCTTCTCCAGTTCTTCCACATTGGTAAAATGGAGGACGTTCTTCAAACGACTTTCTGGATTTAATCCTCGCAAGTCAAAGACACAGGAGGGGAGCGTTGTTTTTGCAGATTCCCCAGACAACCCAGCAATCAGTCCTGGATCAGCCTAATTAAGAAATACAGCATTACTGGCAATATAGGGACATACATTAATGGTGCACTGTCATAGTGTTGCTGCAATATACTGATAATTGAAATGGTCAACTGTCTTTACCCATTAAAACAATTTGTCACATGGGTGGTGATTCTGGTTGACACTGAGAAATTCGCAGCTTTGCGTGTCATCTATGCGCCGCCTGCACTTACACTCGCCTCCACTCGCACACCGAATATCCCTGCGCGGATGCGAATTTATGTTTAGTACCCTGCGTCACGCCCGACTTCCCATCAGAACTCCCAGCGTTTTCATGAGGACACCCATGAAAAGCTGGGCATTCCCGTGGGCGAATGCCCGCACTGCCGTGTGCGAACACACCAGGGACTATGTAAGTCACTGAGTCCGTTCGGCTAGGAATCCTGCACATGCGTATAAATCATTATGTGCATGCGCAGTAGACAAACATCGGTCCCCCGTGGCTAGTGGAGCTTGGTACTGATTCTAAAAACATAGGGAAAAACTGGAACAATTATCGGCTGACTGCCCGTACACAGAGTTTCACATTGCTTGTGCGTGAACTCAAATTGCAAGTGAAATTGAGAAAGCTTTTGCAATCCAGTTGCAGTTTGGAAAGGAGGCAGTGTTTGGGGGTGAAAACATGCTGTTTTCTGGGTGTATTTGGAAAAACGCAGGTGTGCACAGTTGTTTTTAGGGGGGTCTCTGACATCAACGCTGACCACTTCCTGTCCACCTAAGTCGCAGATTATTGGAAGTCTCAGAGGTACTTTTGATGTCCCGGGAATGGCAAAATGTATTTGTGAATGCACAGCGATTAGCGATGAACTCGCAATTTTGCAATTGGCGTTTATTCTTTCCTTCTGTGTGGTGGCTTTTTGCTTGCAGTCCACTACGATTTGTCTATATAGCGATTCATGATGAATTAGCCCCATGGATACAAGTCAATTTGTATTGTTTTTTGTAAGTTGTGTATGTAATAAATTTCCGCTTCAATAATAAGACAGGTGAAACACGGAAAAATTAAGCAAAGCAGAGTTACTGTATATAAAAAACAATGTAAACCATGGAGTGCCAACATTGCTGTGAGTGATCCTCAAAATATCCTCTAAAATGCTGGTGTCGCTCACATCGTTTAAGTATAAATCAATACAAATACAGCCAAGTTAAATGGTTAAGTATTGCACCTAAAAAAGAACAGTCACAGTGAGCGACGCAGGCATTTGTAGTGGATATTTTGAGGATCTCTCACAGCAACATTGGCACTCAAAGGGTTAAATGATTTTAAAGAAATATGTAAAAAAAACGTATTTTATTTTCTTGTTAAGCCTACCAGGTGTAGACATAGGCGAATTTACGAGTCTGGCTTCCCCTAGGCACAACATTATTAGCGCCCCCCCCCCCCAAACAAAAAATAATATTTTTATTTTATCTTTGTGCCCCCTCATATAATAGAATGTGCCTCCTTATACTTTAAACTATAATGTGCCTCCCTTTCCCTATTTTATAGAGCAGGGGTTCTCACACTCGGTCCCCACACAGGTCACATTTTCCAGGTCACCCGCCAGGTGCACAGGTGCACTCATTACTGACTGACACATTTTAAAAGATCCACAGTAGGAGCTAATTATTTCACTTGTGATTCTTTGAGGAGACCTACAAAACATGCACTGTGTGGGGTCCGAGTTTGAGAACCTGTTTTCTAGAGTATAATGTCCCTCCCCCTTAGATCCCATGCATTGACCTGTTCCAGCTGCGCATCTCCCTGCATCATGCATGGAAGCAAGCTGCCATGCCACCCCCAGCAGATGCCGCCCCTAGGCACGTGCCTCATGTGCCTAGTGGGAAATCCGGCACTGGGTGTATGCAGATTAAACTAAAGGAGGGGGTTAAAATACAAGGGTGTGGGAAATTAATTAATTAACTAAATACTTCAGCTAGAAGAAAAGTTATTTCTGGCTTGAATACAAATCATGGAAAGATACCTGTTCATTTTGTGTGGATTCTGTTTCCTCTGACTCAAATATCTGTTTCTGAAGAGTACTTTGGAAGTCTTTTCTAGATCCACTTCTGGTAAAATTGCTTGTGCCAGAGTTTTCCTGGTTCCTAGTTGGAAAATAGTTCATGGTGTTTAAAAACATACAGGTATGAATGAGCAATTATTCTTTGTAAACAAGTTGGCTTAAATTATCAGCAAATGAAACAGAAATAGATGGCGCTCAAAAAGTCCCTCAGCAATAAATGCTGTCTCTAGCTGTAGATCTCCTCTGCAGCTGGGGGAAGCCAGAGGGGGACAACACTTTCAACACTTATGCTGCCCATACACTGACATATTGCATACAATCATTCAATTTTGACCACATCTGTTTGATAAATAAAATGACTACATGCACATTTTAGTGACCATGCGAAGAGATGCGCGGGCCCACCGTCGAATGTTGCGTCAAAAAATATTATGTGCCGCACATAATATTTATCAAATTTTATGATCGATCGCATGTGGTTTTTAACCACATGCGATTGCTAAAACACAATCCATGGGTGGGGCCAGAGTGAATGCTTTTGGCAGCATCAGGTTTGGGGAGAAGGGACCAGAGGGACCGCTGGCCTGGTCCATCTGAGTAGCATAGCGCTGTGAAGGAGCGCTAGCGGGTGGTGGGGGTCAGCGGTGGCAGCAGAATTTAAAAAAAAAAAAAGTTTAAAACACTGTCCAGCCCTCTGATTGGTTGAGCTCTCTCAGATGGCCGCCCAGTGTTTTTAAAACAAAATTTCAAAGTATGCTGCGGCCCCCGCCACCTGCTGGTGCTCCTTCACAGCAATATGCTAATCGGCTGCCCTATTCACGCACCCGATGTGCCATTGCATGATGGCATGCGACATCAGGTGTTGGAAGAGGGCACTTTATGCACCATAAGATGGGATCGGATTCAGTGGACATCGCACTTCGATGTCACTCGCATAAGTGTATGGGCAGCATTATGCCTCACTGTTGTCCTTGATGTCAGCAGTTATAGGCAATAAACAGCAGTATAAGATATGCCTTTTTTGTATATATGTACAGGAACTTATCATCATCCTATGTGTTTTCGCATGAAAAGAGGTAATTTCCGCATAAAAAAGGGGTATAATTATATAGCATGAAGCAAAACTTCAGGCAAAAATCATGATAATGCCCTGGTTTTTTTCATGCAAAAACTTTATTGGGGACAATTGAATACAGATGAGTTCATAATGGATTTTCTTTTATTTCACGTAAACAAAGTGTTTAAATAATGTTACTTAGCCCAAATTTTCTGTGGAGAAACTTGCTTAGAATGCAGTCACGGTGGAGGGACTATTTTGCACTCCCTATACTTCTATAAAATACAAGTGATTTCACAATAACTAAGCAAACATCCAACAGTGATGCTCATTTACAAATGATCAATACATTTGTAAGAGTGAAGTGCAGATGCTAAGTAACACTACTTGCAGAGTTTTGTACATTAATTAGCATGGTTATAACATCTGCAAGGTGCAAAATGTAGTGTTTTCTGATGGAAACATTGATAATACAGCATGCATGCTAAATGTGGTCGTATGAGATCTTGCACATACCTCCAAATGGATGTACACAAGAGAAGGAGCTTGTACCAGCAGGTTCATAAACCACCAGGCTGGAGATGCCGCTGCATGTGCTTTTGCATGTAACTCAGACTGAGCCCCTAAGCGCCCATATTAGTCCACATGCTGAATTAGTACATTGCAATACATGTTGGTTATCGTTGATCTTGCAATTACAAAATTATAGCTCACAAATCTATTGTTCTCATCCCAGCTTGACTGGTAGAACCACTGCAGTGCTTACAATACTGTACCAGGTACTTGCGGTTGGTGTCAGCATTTATATTGTTGATGAGCATGAAAGATCTAGAGATTATGAAGCTTTCATCCATATACTTATACCCCTTTCACATCGCATAAATAACCCGGTTCGGACACAGGTTGGTGATGTGTCGATCTGGGTCGAGGTGCGATGACAACACATCACTCCGAATAATCTGGGTCAACCGACCTGGCATTTCAACATGGCTTATAAGAAAGGTTAAACCCAGGTTGCCCTTAGTATAATGGGCGACCTGGGTTTACTCTGAAAGTGCCGGCCCAGGACAGACCCGGGATCGCAATTCCAGGTCCGACCTGGGTTTGCGAAGTGAAAGGGTTATTAGTTACCTCTGTATTATACCTGCACACTATCATTTCTGCACCTGCTGCTATTATACACTGTATCTTTATTTAGTTACTGTTTTCTGTTTTAGACTTTTCTCTTCTTAGAAAACTGTAACACAGAAAGTTTCAGTGAGCTATTCACTGCTTCCTATTGTAACCATACTTTATTTTATTGCTGTATATATAATATTACATTGACATTACTGGCTTAATACTGTAACAACCTTTGTAAGGGGGGGTGCTGTTTATGTTTATACATTAAATAACTTTTGATTTGAAGATGCTGACCGTCTACGCTCTATAGTTGTTCTTACTGCATCTATAGGATGCCACTGCAAGAGTTTCAGTAACAATGCTTTTCAACCATGATTATTTGATCCATGATCAATATAAAAGGTATATATTATATTGAAAACTGTTGCCTGCAGTATAAATTGGCATGAATGGATAAGCTTTTAATCTCTTATATATTTGGCTACATCTGTCACTCAAAGTGTGTCTGGAGATATAACCCTGGGTGGAGCCTCTGACTCACATGACTGACTCACATGACAGAGAACCAGCCCAGTGAGCCCACAGACAGTGCCAGACACCCTCTGCCTCTCCATGTTACACAGCAAAGACACAGCTACACACCAGGTGAGCGCCCCACACCTAAATACCTCCCAACATGACCCTCTCCAGGAGGGACAGAATGCTCTGTTTGTGGACTTCCATCTTAATTTATGATTGTCATCACCTGTCATTTTAAACAGGGTAATTGATAAGAAAGGTGTTTAAGCACAGGTGATGGTAATCCATAAATTAAGAAGAAAGTCCAGAAACAGAGCAATGTGTCCCTCCTGGAGAGGGTCATGTTGAGTATGCACCTCCCTCCCTGCCCCCCCCCCCCCATTCACGGCATCCCCATGATTAAATGGCACATGCAAAACACTGACATGGCTATGGTCGACAATGAAAAAGGTTGACAAGATTTATTTTTCACTGTTTTCAATGTTTTCATATTCATTCTCATGTGTCGACATGGACACCAATGAAGTGCCACACTTATGTCAACATTTACATGTGTTGACCTTTCTGTGTTGATTTTTTCTTGTGGCGATTCGCGGCACCCCCCGCGACCCCCCTCCCGCGATTTGCAGCACACCCCCCCCGCAATTCGCGGTACCCCCGGTGACTCCTGCGATTCGCGGCCCCACCCCGTGACACCCCCCCTGCAATTCGCGGCACCCCGCGACCCCCCCTCCCACGATTCGCGCCAACCCCCCGGGCCCCCCCCTCCCGCGATTCCCCACCCCTGACCCCCCCTCCTGTCTTTGCGGCAACCCCCCGCCCCCGCGACCCACCCTCCCGCGATTCACTGCAACCCCCCGCGCCCCCCCCCATCCCACGATTCGCGGCACCCACACCCCCCCGCGACCCCCCCTCCCGCAATTCACGGCATCCACCCACGACCCCTCCTCCCGTGATTCGCGGACACCCCTCACCTCCTCCCCCCCCCACCCCCGTGTGTGATTCACGGCAACCCCAGGATTAAATGGCACATGCAAAACACTGGCACGGCTATGGTCGACAATGAAAAAGGTTGACATGAGTTTTTGAAGATTTATTTTTCTTTTTTTGAATGTTTTCATATTCATTCTCATGTGTCGACATGGACACCGATGAAGTGCCACACTTATGTCAACATTTACATTCTGAATGACAGCAACATCCTACCATCCTTCTACAAGAATATATAACCAACTAGGTGATTCATCGCGCCCCGTTCCCCCTCCCCTCCCACAATTCACGGACCCCTCGCGCACCCCCCTCCCGCGATTCGCAACCCCCCCTCGCACAATTCACGCCCCCTCCCAAGCTTTGCGGACCCCCGCCCTCTTCCACGATTCGCCGACACCTGCGCCCCCTCTCTCCCTTGATTCACGGCACCCCCCGCGCCCCTCCCGCAATTCGCGGCACCCCAAAGCCCCTCTTTAGTCCCCCGTATACTCACACACCCCTATCACTACCCAGCTTCCTGCTCTCCTGAACCGTAACTTCCACCACTGGGGAGTCGCTGACGCTGTTTTGCCCACATGCCCCTATCATGCCTCATAGCCCAGCCTCCTGCTCTCATGCACCCGAACTCCCACCCAGTAGGAGGAGACACCATCCTGAACTCCCACCAAGGGTCACCATCCTGTACTCCTGTACTGCCACGCTGGACCCTCACCCACTGGCAGAAGCTGCACAGTATCTCCCACCCTCCTCTTTAGTCCCCCTTATGCCCACACACCCCTATCACTACCCAGCCGCCTGTTTTCCTGTGTCGTGACCTCCACCAGTGGGGAGCCGCTGACTCAGAAACACCCTACTATACTATTGCACACACACACCTAAACAACATGCACACACAGCCCCCCCCCCCCACACCCACAAATGTCACCGTACCCTCCACACTATCAATGTACATCTTACTCTGTAACCGCTTTTTAATTAAACAAAACAATACACACCCCCTTCCACATCATATGCTCTCTATTTAACACATTTCACCTATAACTGAATCTGTCATACAATTCTAACCATCTTTCTCATATACAAATGTTCACAAATTAAGGGGGCGCAGCCCCTTACGACGGTGTGAAGAGCGCCCATAGGGCGCGATGAATCACCTAGTTAAACAATAATTGTAGATAAATGTTTGGTTTGGATGCTATTGGACACCATTGTACATTTGTAGGTGGTAAAGATATTCTTTCAAAAAAATCTATTTCATGGATCTTATGGAAAAACTGATTGATACAGCTATTCAATGTATTGAAAAAAGTAAGGTAAGTGTGCATGAATAATGTAAGGTATTTATCATAAAGGGTCATGGTATAGAAGGTGGACAGTGTCTAGGTCAACAGGCAGGCGCTTGACACCAAATACTCGACATGTGCAAGGTTCACATAGAAAAAAGGTTGACATAAGTCAACAGAGGGAGGAAACATCCCCCAATTGGACTGCCTGTAGTGTCTGTGATTTACAGGTAGGATTTCCAATGGGAAGTCACTGCCAGCCCCAGTATAGCCAGTGCAGTCATGGACTGGATCTGGCTCACTTGACACTACCTGAGGGGGTTGCAGGTAAACTCCGCCACTGTCAAATACTAATAAGATGCTTCCTTTAAAGTAGTTAAAGCTATGCTCAGACTTGTTGGAAACAATAGCAGAGACTGCCTCCTGGTGCCAGTATTAAACACTACATTACATTGAGAGATTATTTTAATTGTTTAATCATTCTTGTTAAACTAGCCCTATATGTATTGCATGTATATTTATGGATTGTTAACGCAAAGCTACACGCACTTACTTTCTGTTAACAATCAACCAAGCTCGTAAATATGTCTCGACACAATCTCTGACATGTACATCCAGTTCAGCCCTGAAAAGATAAAAGATGAAACGATCAATTTGATATTACTGAAGATGGGAGAACCAGGACAACATTTAATATCTTCTTATTTTTATTTCACATTATTTTTCATGTCACCGACTGCATTAAGCAGGCAGTAACTACACATTCTTTCCCAAAGCATCTGCTGTGTCTGCACAAAGCACTAACAAGTTCCATCTTGAATACGATGCTTGTAATCAGGAATGTCATTGTGCAACAGAACATTTTTCTGTACAAAAGGGACAGGCATGATTGTATGGGTGAAGGGAGTTGTACAAATCCCTTTCAAATCTTGACAAATGTACATAATAAAACAATAAAAATACTAATAACAATTTTTAATGAGTGAACATTAACATAAACTTGCATTCCTAACTACATAACAGGAACTAATAGTGAAATGAACTATTTTGCTTATAAATCTGATTTATCGATCTGAGATATGGATATTTTGGGAGTCTGTATGTACTTATCAGCATTCATGGGTGTTATACTTGCTATAAACATAAAGAATGTGTATATATTTTTTCAAACCCAGTATAGTTCCTGCTGCATGAATGTTTTGCCATTTTATGATACCTGTAATTGTTTTATTCAATAAAATACTTACTGTATTTGCTGGCGTATAAGACTACTTTTTCCCCCTGAAAAACATGCCTCCAAGTGGGAGGGTCGTCTTATACGCCGGGTGCACTTATATAACAATCTCTATATTTTGAGTGGAAATGTTGGGGGGTCGTCTTTTACGCCCAGTCGACTTATACGCCAGCAAATACGGTATTTACTATTCTCACCCTCCCATTTTTAACATGTTGTTGCTGAATTCTACCACAAAGATTAGTTATAAATTTGTGACACTTTAAAAGGCTCCCCAAGAGGAAAAAATCCTCTTTCATCATTTAATTAAAGTCACTTTTTACTGAAATAGTCACATTGGAATCTTGCTCTATTATAGTGATTCCCAAACTTGGTGACTTAGTACACTTGCAGAAGTTCCCTGTGTGGACATACAGAAGTGAATCTTGTCCTTCACCACGTAAGGATGACATAAACACAATTTACTTAGGGTCACATATACAGTACTTTAGCATGTTTTAGTGGAACTTGAACCACACTGTCTTCCCCACACACTAGGGCGATTGACATGCAATTTGGGCACTTTTCATGTGAATGCGGCTATCATAAAAAGTGCCCAAAATGCATGTGACTGACAGTAAGTCTGATGTGATGCATTGTCCCAAGCACATCGCACCGGAGCCTGCAGAAGCAATCTGCTACATTACTTCCAAGCCGGGCAGGCTTGGCTGGTATCGCATCCAATATATTGCATGCTATATATTGCATGTGATCCTGTCGCCCGGGAAGCTTTCGGGTGGCTCAAGGGAAAATGACAGACGATTATTTCTCCAAGGGTAGAAGTCACCTAGTGTATGCCCAGCTTTATTATCAGAACAGTTATGTTTACAGAAAAGATTGTGATAGTGTCTTCAGTCACACACCACCAGCAATATATACTGCATCACGACTCGTTGGTTACTTTATAGCTTTCTGCAGTAAAGTAGTTAGAAATATCATTGTAGAGGCAGCTAACAGCTGATGAGAAAAACAATGTACTGCAGAGGAGCAGAAGGTCCGCCGGAAGTAGCACCACAATATATCCCTTCTGAATCCTGACTTGACTAGAAAAGCACACTTTTTTTGGGAACTTATAAGCGGACATAGCAGTGAATTAGTCATTAATTAGTAGTTGGTGGTCACTAAGGCTCCAAGTGAGGGGGTAAATGTTGCATTTGAGGGTGTGTGCATCATATGGAGATGTATTTTTTAAGAAATGAGGTCAAATGTAAATTCCTAGGGGCCTAATTCTGGTTGGTTTGCAAAATCAAACTCCTTCTTTAATGGACAAAATCATGTGCACTGCAGGTGGGGCAGATGCAGTGGCGTATCTAGTGTAAGGCAGCCCCCGCTGCCGCTTGGGGGAGTGAGCAGCAGCAGGGGCGCCTGCACCCGCCCGGCCCACTGACAATTATTAACTCACAGCCAACGATGCTGGAGCCAAGGACGACCCTGGCTGTTGAGAGGACCCAGGAGATGGAGAGGACTCCAATGGCTGTGGAATGCCCGAGGAAGCCTGCCTGGAGAAAACCAGCCAGAAGACTGGAGACCATGGAGGAACAACCCGCACATGACAAGGAGGAGAGACCAGAGGAGAATTCTTTCTCCTTCCGTTTCTTCATGCCTCAGAAGAAACAGAGGGGCGCGCAGGTACCACGATGGATGACCGCAGAGTTCTGCGAAAAACCACGGCCACCCGAGGTCTCCAGCAAAAGGAGGACACAGCGCTGTGCGGAGAAAGTTACCTAAAAGACCCGGGATGCGGCTGGTTTGTGCAGAGACCCAGTGCCCTGGACAAAGAGCGCATCCTGGAGCGGTGCTCTGCATCCCGGGCAGCGCTGAAGATCACAGCAGCCGGAGATCGAAGGGGGCAGATGCGCCACAACAGAGGGTGTCTTCACAGGTCCCTTCTGCTGCACCACCCGGCCATGTTACCCCTTTCGCTGCAATACTCTGCAATACTCTGAAATACAGGGCATATTATGGTGTCTGGGCTCCCCTCTTTATCCTCCCTTCCCCCTGTTTAATAAAATAACTGGGCATACATAGGGGGTGGGCTCCCCTTACACATCAGGCAGCTTTGGGCTCTCATAATGGTTCACGGCGGGTTCCATTTGAATGTTTCTTTGTAGGTTCCCGATTCCCGGATGTGTCCCAATTTCAGTGCGTAGAACTGTCTAATCCAGCCATTCTACGCTGGGTCCTAGTGTCCACCTGTCTACCCTTCTGCTGCCAGGTGTAATTGGCACATTATGGAGTGTGGTATAATGTGTAATGGGCATAATGGTGTGTGGTAAAATGTGTAATAAGTATTACGGTGTATGGCAGGGCTGGGTAATTGCGGCCCTCCAGATGTTGATGAACTACACATCCCAGGATGCTTTGCATTAGTTTTGCCATGCTGAAACTGATGCAAGGCATGCTGGTATGTGTAGTTCATCAACATCTGGAGGGCCGCAATTTCCCAGCCCTGGTGTATGGCATAACGTGTAAGGTTCATTACTTGTGTGGCATAATGTGGCCATGCGACTATGTACATGGACATGTGTGTGTCTGTCTATGTGTGTATATATATATATATATATATATATATATATATATATATATATATATATATATATATATATATATATATAGGGGGGGGGGGTACCAGAAACATTTTTGGCTTGATTGGCTTGGGGGAGCAAAATTTATAGTTACGCCACTGGGCGGATGTAACATGTGCATTGTTCAAAATTAAATCTAAATTGCAGTGTAAGAATAAAGCAGCTCACCCAAATCTAACTCTCTCTGCACATGTTACATCTGCCCCACCTGCAGTGCACATGGTTTTGGGCAATAGAGAATAACCCCCTAGATCAGTGGTTCACAACCTTTTTTCTCTCCCATACCCCTTGATTAGGCTTTTCATTTAGAAGTACCCCCTCCTCTCAAAGAAAAATAGACTGTGTAGTGCTTAAATAATAATGAAATATATTATAAATAAAATTGATCAATTGGGTATTACAACATTTGTATATTTATTATTTCAGATTTGTCTCATTTGAATGAGAAAAAGCATAACATTGCTAGCATTAGGTATATAAAAGGTATCGATAGAAAAATAAAACAGGTTATAAAATAACGCTTTCATACATATAATATGTTACAAAGGACAATGACTAAATATTATATTTATGGTGGAATCCCGTTTGTTGCTATGTGGCTCCCTTGAGGTAGATGGTATTGATCCTTATTTAGTGTCCACCAAAAATTGTCTTTTTTGGAACAGAGGGTGTCCATAAACCTGACTTGGTTATGAGACCATGCAGAAAAGCTTATCTCCTATTTATGATCGTATTGGCACAGTCTCAGATATGCAGACCCAAAGTGAGCAGGTGGTGGTTTCCCAAATTTTGTTATCCAAGTTGTTAGGCTCTTACCAGATGGAGAAAAATTGGTGGGGGAGCTGGTTCAATAGGGGAAGTCCTTTCAGTACAGTCTAATGTCCAAAAAATGGGTGTAAGTTGACGCGTTTCATCGTCAACTGACAACTTTTTTTATTCTTAAATAGCCCCTTAATGATGCCTACATATAAAACTATATGGGCAGCTTCTGTGAGAGCTGGTTTTTGTAGGAGATATCACCAATATATTCTGCATTACAACATTGTTAAATCACTGTGAAACTTATATGTTTTAGAAATTCCGAAAAAAAGATTTAAGCATGTTTTAACAACAAAATGAAATAGCTAGTCCTCATGGTCTGTGAGTGGGATATGAAGACATGTGGAACATTTTGTGCAAAGTGATTTTTTTCTTGTATTGCTGAAATGTTTTGGTTCAATATATTTCTTAGATTAAAGGTAATGTGCATCCCTTTCAATTAGAACTCAACAAATGTGGTCCTTGTAAATGTAAGTAGCTATTCTCTGCTCTAGAATGTAAAGTTTTTGTTTAGAGAAAGTGTAACATGTTTTCTATGTAACAATAGAAGTATATATACCCTTCTTCAGGCACTGATGGCTGCAGTGTCCTACAGTCTTTGGGTTTGTACACAAGATCCAGATCATCCTCAGGGAAATCGCCAAGCTCTGGAAAAAGTTCATGACTGTGGCTATTGAGATGTGTCATCAGAAAGTTCTCAATGTCTACTGGATCTACTGCGTCATAAAATGGAGGCTGCAGAAATAAAAGTCACTTATTATTCCACATGATTCAGCTCAACAAGTGATTACAGCTGAGTTAATGACATTACTTCTGCACATCATTATACTACAATGGTACATATAAAATGTAAGCATGTAAAAATAAATTTCAAGCAGCAGTCTGAAATTGGCATCTATACATCACATGCAAGTGATAAATATGATTGTGCTGTTCTTATTGATTGGACAATCTTGATATCATATAATTTTCTCATTTATATATTTTTTCATTCATTACGTCCTTTAGACATATTTCACCTAGACAATGCCACTGATGTTGTTGGGCAACAATCCTCCATTGTGTATTTATTTAGTTTACTTTTAAATGTTCCTCTAAAATATATAGGGGAAGATTTATCAAGCAATGCGATAAAGTATCTGTTTTTTATCACCGGCCTATCAGCTCCTACCTTTCATTTTTGAAACCAAGCCTGTAACTTCACAGTTAGGAGCTGATTGGCCGGTGATAAAAACCAGACACTTTATCACTTCACCGAGCTTGGTAAATCTACCCCATAGTACCAAGTTTGTGCATAAAAAAACAGTGGTACTGTGCATTAGTTTCTAAAGGCTGGGAAAATATTAGAAGACACAAATTAGAATTGACAAGAGGTCTCAGTTTGAAAATATTTTTTTTTTTCTGTTAATAACAAAAAAAGGAAACAAAAGGCACTAATTAATTATCCAGATTTGCTTTTAGGTGAGTGAATGTCACCACATAAGTTATATATACGTATATTTATTAATCGTACCCATCATTTATTTTCCAAGACAAATATATCTTCTACTGAATGCATACATTCACATTGAAATATAATCCATTAATCTATAACTAATAAAATATAAATCTGCAAGTTCAGTGAGCAGAGCATGATACATATACACAATTCTAACACAGTATAACACATATATAATAGTAATATACTGTATACATATATGGATAGATAGATAGATAGATAGATAGATAGATAGATAGGTAATGTTAAAAAAGAAGCGACACATTCTGTGCAACGGAGATCCAGACATACCTCTCAGAGAAGCTGCTTATATGGACACAAGCCTAAACCGGGTATCTTTCAAAATGTCTGCTTCAGGAAACACATTGTAATACATCATTGCAAAGCGGTGGTTTTAAAAAAATACCGCAAGCTAGCAGAGAAAGGAAGCAAACCTCCTACCACAGCATCTGTTTAAGGAAGTGACTAAAATGAAATGAGATGTAACAAGATTTACCAAAAAGACTGACATTCTTTCTTCTAGAAGGAAGACTCAGGTTAGGTAGATAAATCGATTTAATTACACAATTACGTTTGCATATAATTTTCAGTATTATATAGTCAGTCTAAGGCTGGGGTAGCCAACCCTAGTCCTCGAGAGCTACCAACAGTGCATGTTTTGCAGTCTCCTCACAGAATCACAAGTGAGCTAATTAGCTCCATCTGTGGATCTTTTAAAATGTGTCAGTGATTAATGAGTGCAGCTGTGCAGCAGCTAGGTTGTCTGTAAAATGTGAACTGTTGGTAGCTCTCGAGGGCTAGGGTTGGCTACCACTGGTCTAAGGCAACTTTCCCAAGGAAGACAGAATTGACAAAAATGTTTATATAGATTAGTCCGGTGTATGTTCCAAATGTCCTTTTATTGGTTCAAAAACTCTGCAAAACTAGGAGTTCATTCTAGTTGACTCGCTATGCTGCAAATTCGCAGCAGCAGTGTATTTTCCCTTACTGCGCACGCGCCTTGTACGCAATGCGCATGTGCCAAAGTGTTCAGACCTCTAAACTTGCATCACTACGAACAAAAAAAAGCTTGCAAGAGCACAACGAAAGCAAGACGTATTGTCGGTGTCTATTTGGGTGCAGCCTCAGAACACTGCAAAAATGGGCGGAAAATGGGGTGTATACAAGGGGAGTATACAAAAAGGGCAGGGTGGTGGTTTCACAAATCTACGCATACATTGTGAGTGTTGGTAAGGAAAATCCGTTACTTATGTATTAGTTGGGCGCCCACTAAGCTATTTGCTTAGTGGGCTATTCTGCGTAAGGAAATCGCATTGCATCGCATCGCATCGCATGTCCAGTTTTAGTGTCACACGATGCGTGCGATGCAATATTACTAACTAATGTATTCACTGCTATTTTTGTCGGGCTTATCGCATCGCATTGTACCTCACGATGCAATGCGATGCAATCTTACTAAGTAATGTGTTCACTGGCCAAAATCGCATGCGATTGTAAGGGGTGATGGGTCCACCCCCCCACTATCCACACCACCCCATAGCTATGCAAGCGCAGCGTTGCCCCACTATCCACGCCACTGCGAAGCATTGCGAGCGCAGCGGAACGCGTCCTCCCGACCATTTCATACCCCCACTATCCACGTCGGCGTGGAGTTGATTTTACATAGTGTGGCGAGCGCAGCGAGCCCCGCGAGGGGACGTGGAAAACATGTAAAGTAATCCGCGTCCGCTCGCCACGCTTTGGGCTCAACTCAACGCCGACGTGGATAGTGGGGCAGCCATAAGTGTGGTCGCGTCTCTCCTGTCGACGGCTTTGAGGAAGCAGGCCCCATCTCCCTGCAGATGCCACCGAACACCCATTGCTGTGGCAACATCCTCCCCACAGCATATTTTCTTTTGGAGAACAGGGTCTCATCGACCTCCACCACAAGTCCCGGTCCTCCAATTTGTGTCTGGGGCTGTGAAAGAAGGTCGACGGTGCAAGCCTCCCTTATAAGTGCATTGTACTGCACCATCGTTTTTATGGACATCCCCAACTCCCTTTCACAGTAGGCGACACTTCTAAGTTCCTGTGCCCTGGAGTAAAGGAAGCATATGAGCGTGACGAATGGCAGCCGGCAACCAGGGTACCAAAGGCCTGCTCGCACTGTCACCTTTCTGCGACAGGACTTTATATGGCACCACCACTGACCTTCTCTCACTGCAAGCTTCATGGGATGCCCATTTACGCAAGTTTGCATAGCCGGCAGCAAATTTTTGCGCTGAAAAAATGACAACGCAACTTCTGACTGACTACACTATTTACTTAGCTTAAGTTTATTCACAAACCATAGTTATGGTCATTTATAGCCATACATCTCTACTATATGCATATAAAGCAATGGGATCGCATCGCATCGCATGGATCGTATGGCACTAAAACGGGACATCCGATGCAATGCGATTTCCTTCCGCAAGCGTACATAGCTAAATTGGGCGCCCAACTAATACATAAGTACCGAGTGGTCACAAGTACACGGCAAATCGCTCGCAATACCAATAACCACTGACAATTGCTAAATTACATACACCTGCACACTCTACTTAGGCATGCACCACACCAGTTACTCTCATTAACCAATAAGTTAAGCACATGTAGTGAATGCAGGGCCACGGTAAGCACAGTTCTTAGCAAACAGATTTCTAACAGATGCTTAATATGTGTGGGCTTCATCTCAATCTTCTTACAAACTGTTGCTGTTGTGCATGTTTAAAGTTTCATTTGGAAACAATCTTACCACCAAATGTATTTAATGACTGACACTAATTGTGTGTACCATTTTTCACCCTTTCAGCGTCCAAACTTATACCACTTTCACATTGCCTAAACATTTTAAAAACGGTATATTGAAATGTATTTAAAACGGGTCTGAGCCTTCACATTGCAGTAGATTAACGTTTTAAATACCGTTTAAATACCATTTACATCAGTCAACCCGTTTAATCCCCTGAACACGTTTCAAGGCAGAATGCAGGGGACAGCCTATCACAGGTCTGTAATCTGTTGTTTTTACTAAATACCGTTTCAGAGCCATTCTCACTGCATAAAAAACAGCTCTGAAACGTGTAGGACTCTGCTTTTTAAACGTTTTGAAATACCCGTTATCTTTAACCGGTAATGCTGCTTTCAGACCGCATAACTGGCTTTGACCCTGTATTTGGAAACGTTTCCAAAAACGGGTCTGCCAGATAAAACCCCTTTCACACCGCAGCACTTAAACGGTATATTACCGTTTAAGTGCCGATTGACACTGGCAGACCCGTTTTTGGAAACTTTCCAAATACAGGGTCAAAGCCAGTGCAGCCTTCAGCCCTCCCCTCCGTGCAGCTCCCCCCCCCCCTCGCGTGTCGACCGAGAGCATGTCGACGCCCCCCCCGCGCATGTCGACGCCCCCCACGCATGTCGACGCCCCCCGCGCGTGTCGACGCCCCCCACCACCCCACCCCGTGTGTCGGCGCCCCCCCCCCGTGTCGACTTACCCCGTGCCGGTACCTCTGTTGTGGACTGCAGCTCAGTATGCTCGGAAAGCACTTATGAAAAAAGTGTCTTCCAGAAAATGGCTGCCCCATAGGAAACCCTGTTTAAAAAAACTGTCTTCCGTATGGGGGGCAGCCATTTTCTGAAAGACACTTTTTTCATAAGTGCTTTCCGAGCATACTGAGCTGCAGTGCCGGGAACCACAACGGAGATACCGGCACGGGGTAAGTCGACACGGGGGGGGGGCGCCGACACGCGCGGGGGGCGTCGACACGCGCGCGGGGGGTGTCGACACGCGCGGGGGGGGGCTCCAGTGCTGTGAATACTTAATGAGCGCTCATTAAGTATTCACTGTGCTGAATTTAGGACCCAGCTCATTGGCTGGGTCCTAAATACCGTTTCTGAGACGATTTTTGCGCTAAAATACCGGTTCAGAAACGGGTAGGACCCTGCATTTTAACCGGTTAGAAAAAACAGCATTTTCTAACCGGTTAAGTGGGACTGGACCTTTCAGACCGCACACATTACCGTTTTAAAACGGTAAAAAAACGGCAATTTACCGTTTTAAAAGTGCGGTCTGAAAGGGGCATAAATGAACTCTGGTGCTTTCCCACTGCAGCCTTAAAAATGGAAGAAAAAGAAAAACGGCAATATACCGTTTATCAAGTGCAGTGTGAAAGGGGTATTACATAATAATTGTCCCAAACACAGTCTTTTGACAAAGACAATGAAGTAAGCCAATTCATCTCATTAACTATAGTGATCGAGGATGTTTTATCAATGAAGTAGAGGGTTTACTACCGGTACCTGTGTATGGTTACATATCCAAACACACATATCCGAATGAGCATGTGTACGTACGTACGTATGCACATTGCAGGAACTTTCGCTCACTTGAAAGTGCAAATCAATACGCAAGTGTGTGGTTCCCTTTTGCCTACTCCCCTTTGTGTACTATTATGAAGGCGCTCGGTCGTGTGTGGTGTGGGCGGTAATGTGTTTGACTGCGTGCAAATGGTCGCTGTGTATTTGTGTGTGCGAGTATCCCAGCGAACGAGCCAACCAAAATCAGGCCCAGCCCCCATTGGGCTTGAATATTACGTATAAATTGGTACTTTTCTGTAAAAGGGAAGACTTGTTATTGGTCTTTTTTAAAGCAGATAAAGATCCCTGTTGCTTTCTTGGGGCACGAGCATTACAGCTGTATACATTGTTTTGACTCATCCTACACCCCATACTCTCCCCTTAGCTGTTTAACTTTAATGTTCTCCTGGCTGAGGAACAGGACAGACATAATAAACCCTTCAGCTGCCATTGCTTTCCATCATTTATTCAGATTTCTGACACAGTTGCATGATCAAAGAACTAGAAGAATTATGCTTCAAACACTTCCAGATAAATCACAGGTACCATTTTGTGGAAATGGACAGTGTTGCCCACACACATCAGAACCTAGACAGGGTTTGGCCAATTGGAGAAACAAAATGCACAGTGTTGCAAGACAGCACTTCAAGTACTACCTAGCCAAGTTTCTGAGGTGGACAAAACAGGGGAGAAAGATCCTTGCTTAAATCCATCAATTCAAAGCTCTCAATAGGCTCCCATAGGCCTGTACATAAATAATTTGAAAATGTGGAAATGCATAATAGAGAATACTTAGAAGTATACACTGCAGCATAGAAGTGAATGTATCATTATTTCTATGATAAAAATCCCATAAGGCACATATGTCAATATTTAACATGCTCACTAAAATAAAACAGAGCCATAACTAGGGGCGTGCGACTCACAGTCCATGCAGCTGGCTAGTGGTGTGCCTAAAATGTCCCAATTTCTCATTCACAATGAGACAACAGATCTTATCGTCCTCATATTTAATATTATACAGATCTACTGTATCCCCCCTTCAGTTAAACTTACTACAGTCACCAACCTTCATTCTATCAGAAGTTTGCTGGTATGGCAAAACCACACAAGTCAAAATGGAAGCACTGGCAAACTGGCAACAAAACTGATCCCAGAGACATGACATAGTATTATGCCTCTTCTCACAAACATAGATATTTACAAAAGGAGTGAAGCTTATAAGTGAAAGTAATTTAAACTTATCCTATTAAAATAAGGTGATTGACAAATGCCAGCAGCGGCAACCCTTACCCTGCTCCGATGTGTGCAGTGGCCCACTCCGTACGACCCTAGTTACGGACTTGGCACTGGCAAGTCATTCATATAGAATTACTTAGTTTTTTAATAAAATGTTAGAAATAAAATAGGTTGTACCCAATATTAATTCACGCTAACAATAGAACAACATAATAATACAATATCATCAAGTAATGGAGGCATGTGATTATGATCAGGGTGTTCAGGAGGTTTCCGATGCTGTTGGATCAAGGCAGGACAGTAGTGCAGTGTGGAAAGGAATATGCCTCTTATAGCTCTCCTGTGCCAGCACACTGTGGAACGGCCTTCCAACAACCTTGCCACACTTCTCTTCCTTTATACAAGGGTGAGAAGCAGTATCCGTATAGATAACGGTACTAAAAGTGCTTTTCCCCCATAATGACCACTCATACATTTACCCCTGATTGTTTTATACAGGATTCACTGCTGGCTGTCAGACATGTGCATGCAATATTAGCAAGGTCATTCTGGTTTAATTGCTCCCCCGCGCATTCGCGCATTCGCACGGGGTAGCGATGATTAGCTACAGCACATGCGCATATGCAGCTAGCCACATGTGCAGGCTCCATGTGGGTAGGGAGCGTAGGGCGCAGGCACGGGTCGCGCCCATGGAAACGCCCAGCGTTTCATGGGCGTTCCCATGAAACCGCTAGGCGTTCCCATGGGGCAATTAGTCTGTGACGCGGGTGCCGGGGGTGGGCAGCTGACCACCCTCTTCCCGTACAAGGGTGCTGCAAATCTGAGTCACCAGAGAGTGACTTAGATTTGCGAGTGCATTAGAAATCATTCGATGGTCGTCGATCATCGAATGATTTCTGACCCGCACGCAAGACTGCAAATGGATCTTTATGCAAAACATCCTTTCGCATGTCTGCGGGGAAAATCGGCATGCTTACGGCGGGCAGGCTTTCATACAAGAGGCATTTAGTTGACTCACAAAGCTGTGAAATTTGCCGCTCTGCGAGTCAACCAGAATGACCCCTGTATGAAGCATTCATTTGTTAATCATTTAAATCTATTACTGTTACTTCATAAAATACAAGTTGCAAATAAGAATGTATACCTCCCATTACATTTTATTATATTAACATATCAGTAAAATTGCAATACTCACTAACTGAAGGGAAGATGAAGTAGGTGTACTCAGGCTGCGCTGCTGTAGAAATCCAGAGTTGCTGTGAAGTGTGACATGCTTCCGTATTTCTGCTGAGGAATACCTTAACAATACAAACAGAAGTCTGTGATCAAACAATTTATTATCAGTCATTAAACTTGTCCAGAAAAAGTAATTTCATTGGTATTATGTGACCTTTACTGAACGCAATACAGTCGTTTAGCCTCATTAGTGCGTACAGTGCCTGTCCATCACGTTTAAACTCCTGTAAAATATGTTGGCACATCTACTACTATCTGCTTAGGATAAGCTCAAGTTGCAATAGCACATCCAGCAATATAGGGTGAATAAGCAATTGACTTCACAAAATAGTATAGGTGCCTTGATGATAGAGAATATACCTGTAGGCTGGAATTAGGACTGAGACTTGAATTATCCAAATGTAAAGTAATAGAGGGAAAGGAACATTGTTAAAAACAATAAATATGTAATTTCAAAAGTAGTACGTAAAATAATGAAAGGGTCCAGAAAACTTGCAGGTAAAAGTGGCAAAAAGCTATAGCAGTATTATTAACTGTGAGAGATCCTCAAAATATCTGCTAATAATGCCAGCGCCGCTCACACCGACTGTCCCTTTTTTTGAGTGCAATATTTAACTAAACTTCAATCAACTGACTTGGCTGTATTTGTATTTATTTATTCTAAAAGAACGGTCGCTGTGAGTGATGCTGGCATTTTTAGCAGATATTTTGAGGATCGCTCATAGCAATGTTGTCACTTAAAGGATTAGAGAATAATGGGGCTAATTCAGAGGTGGATGCTATTTTGATGTTTAAGATCTGCACCTGCCCCAAACACCACCGTATATTTTACATGCTGTTGGTGTTTGGGGGCCGCATTGGGGGCCGTGTGCTAGATGAAGGGGGCATGTTGGTCCCCTTTTTGGGCATGCCAAAGCCAGTGGCTGCATCCTCGGATACACAGCTTCACTGACACGTTTAGCATTATTTTCCCCAGAGATCCTAAGTAACCTGCGCTATAGACCTGTTTCCCTATAGATTGTAAGCTTGCAAGCAGGGCCCTCATACCTTTTGACTGTCTGTAAATACCCAGTGTTTTGTATCACTGACTCCTCTTGTAAAGCGCAACGGAATATGCTGTGCTACATAAGAAACTGTTAATAAATAAAACAAAATAAAATATACACTGCAGCCATTACCCTAACTCTCCCTTATTCTACTCCTCCATCTGCTGCCTATTGAGTATGCTTCAATCGCTGCTTCCACAGTAAAAAGAGGCACACAGAAGTTTACTACAGTATGTTCGCCCTTGTCCTATGTCAGAGATGGTCCTGATGCCTATAGACCACCAAAGCAGAGCCATAGTCATCCCCTCAACTTCCGGCACCATAATTTACTGCCCATTGTCTTGGTAAACAAAAAATAAGCAGTAAGAACTGGAACAAAAAAGAAGGAAAAAGTCACCAGTGTGCCTCTGCCATCATCTCTGCCCCAATTGTGGTTCTGCTCCCCTTTACCTAAGTGTAATTATCTCCTTCCCACCATCTATCTCCATGTATGCCTCTGAAATCCTTCCTGTGACTTCCTCTTCCCATTGGTCTCTTTGACCCAGGGGCGGAGTGGGAACTAAAAGTGGCCCTGACAGTTTTTTCTAGAAGTGGCCTCATATGGGCGGCAGCAAATCAAATGTAGGTGGAACCAACACCAAAATAGGATAGATTAATGCATCACTACACCTGTATGGAATCCAATGGTTTAAAAATGCTTGGCAGTCTAGTGGCCCCCAGATATTTAAGCTGCTGTGACAAACAACAAACCTCCACATTTCACATTATACCATACACCCCCCCCCCCCCCCCATCCCCCACTGAGACTGAACACAGACTCGAAAACCTTATTCAAGCAGACAAACAACTCATTACCATAATCCCACAAATATCCAAACCCTTCTCCAGTGGAGACCAGAAATTGTTACACCTCAGATAGCATTCACTCCTGTTCTTTTAACAGATGTCACAAAGGCCAATCAGCTCCTACCTGTCATTTTTCAAACCAAGCCTGTAACTTTACAGTTAGGAGCTGATTGACCAGTGATAAAAACCAGACACTTTATCACTTCACCGAGCTTAATAAATCTGCCCCTCTCTGACATGTGGCCCCGCAGCTGCTCCAGCATACTGGGAATCTTCCATGGGAAACCTATAGCCAATCCTCCCCTGCTCTGACCCTTCCCTGTTTCTCTGATCCTTCCGCAGCCCTAATACCTTTATTATGGGTCTGCAATTGCATGTGTGGAGGGACCCTGTTTGATTCAGTCCCCACATCTCTAATTTTCAACTGTTCCTACCTAGGAACCCTTAGTATGAGTTTAACAGTGCAAAATAAGAGTTATGGGAGCTAATCCATTTTTTTATGGGTACAATAAGGCTTATCAGTTTTATCTATAGCAGCCATGACCAGATACATATTGGGGACAGCAGATATGGGGAGATTAAGTTTTGGAGCAAGTGTAGGGTAGCAAGGCCAAAAGCAGATGGAGATGTTTATGAGCTCCTTATATTTGATAAATGTTAAAACATTCAGGAGACCTCAGTGCCCTGATTACATGAACTGATCTTCCATTAAAATGACTGTGATTATTTTTCTTATAATCACATTTTATCTTAATTTAAGACAAAAATAGGTACTTGTTTCCTAGAACGGCGCCCACGATTTTGATCTTAGGCATTGCAAGGAAAAAAATTTGCGTTGGTCGCATCGCATGACCGACGCGATTACCGCGATTTTACATAGGGAACAATGTTAAATGGCCCAATTGACCCGATTTCACATAGGGAACAATGTTAAATGGCCCACAGACCCCAAATACCCACCCTGAAGTGTGAAATGGCCCCCCCAATTGTTAACGCCACCCCACGATCAACGTCAACCCGAAGCGTGGCGAGCGGCGGCGGTATGCATCCTCCGACCTTTTCATACCCCCACTATCCACGTCGGCGTGGAGTTGAGAATAGAAAGTGTGGCGAGCGCAGTGAGACACCGAGCCCCGCGCGGGGACGCGGAACAAGCTCCCGAAGCGTGGCGAGCGCAGCGAGCCCCGCGAGGGGACACGGATTACTTAATATGTATTCCGCGGGGCTCGCCACGCTTCGGGCTCGTATTCCGCGTCCCCTCCCGGGGCTCGCTGCGCTCACCACGCTTCGGGCTCGGTGGCTCGCTGCGCTCGCCACACTTTCTATTCTCAACTCCACGCCGACGTGGATAGTGGGAGTATGAAAAGGTCGGAGGACGCGTACCGCCGTCCCTCGCGGGCTCGCTACGCTCGCCACGCTTCGGGTTGACGTTGATCGTGTGGTGGCGTTAACAATTGGGGGGGCCATTTCACACTTCAGGGTGGCTATTTGGGGTCTGTGGGTCATTTAACAGTGTTCCCTATGTAAAATCGGGTCAATTGGGCCATTTAACATTGTTCCCTATGTAAAATCGGTAATTGCGTCGGTCGCAACGCATGCGATTTTTTGGCCGCATGCGCTGCGACGGACGTGATTTACATTTTACCATGCATTTCTATGTAAAATCGCGGCCCTCGATGGGCACCGTTCTAGGAAACAAGTACCCAAAAATACATACTGCTATTATATATTTTATTTGTTCGTTTCAAAATGTCTTAGGTTATAGTAAACTCTAAATTACCATAGAATGATGAAACTTTGATGCTGCAACACATGCTTTGGTGCTATTTCTCTTCTGGGTCTCAACATGCAATTAAAATGAGTTACTGGTACAGTACATGTTGTATGATCAGCTAGTAATAATACAGTATTCATACAGTATATGATCTATTTATGTCTCCATTCCTCTTAATAGATTGCAAATGTTCTAATATACAAAAGATTAAATACACATGATTCCTACCCCCTCCCCCCCCCCCCCCCCCCAAAAAAAAAAAATGAATATTTTTTTTTCCAGACAGACCGAAACAGATTATGCAAGACCGAAATGCTCAATATTTTTTTTTTCTTTTTTTCTTTTATGACTACAAACTCTACAAAGTCTGAGAAAGTATTGGTGCCATCTGCTGGTAGATTGAGTTTGAAAATAAGAACAACCTCTTTGTCATGACTCCAATACATCTTCCATTATTAACCAAAAAGAACAGCTGTTTTAAAATAAAGACATTGGGCAGTAGTGATCGTAGTTGTGCCACCATACAACTGCGCATGCTCAGGCGCTGCAGTGCTCAAACTGCGGCTGTTGGCTCAAACTGCAGCTGCATCCTGAAAAAATGTGACTAAGATGGCGGGGGTGGCAATGCAGCATTTTTGGGGAGGTTTGCGGAAAAATGGCAACCCTGCATCTGCCTTCGCAGCCAGGCTATCATAGAAATGCGATCACATTTTTTAAATTGCAATCGCAAGGTGAGGACTGTGCATGCTGTGTGGCCTTGCCCTGTTCTGGGCAGCCCCCAGCATGCTAGCTAGAACATCTTTCTTAGCAAAACTGTGACTAAAGCTAAACCAGGCCATTATTCAATATAGTCAGCAAGCAAAAATGCCCTATTCTCCAAGTTTTGTGTGGCATTGGACTGAATGGCACCTCACAGGATTTATGCACTGTTTTGTGAGATTTGCCTGCTTTTAATACCTTGAGGTGTACCTACCTGCTTACTTTCTCTTTTATTGTTCCTAAACCAGTATTACCTAATAAATATACTGTGCGGCTCTGTTTGTTTTTCTGTTTTGTTACATTTCTTATCTATTTACTTATTTTTATGTCTATCAGAACGAAATGTGTAAATCCTGTGTTTGTCCTCAGCGCCAATTTTAGTCTGTATAGTCATGTGTTACACTCAAGGGTGAGTATCATGAGATTCTATAAGACCAAAGGTGCGTACACACTAGATGATAATCGTTAACGATATGCATGAAAACAATATTGTTAACAATATTATGCATATTGTATAGAGTGTATGCACTATATCGTCAATGGCGCGTGCTCACGCAGGTCGTTACCATGTCATCCATCATCCTGCATGTACAGACGATTTAGGACATCAATAACGAGGGACATGCTGCAGAATGACATCCACAAGACGCAGTAACCACTTATAATTGAGTCACTAAGGCTGGCTGTGCCCTTGATCATTAGTATATGGCTGCATTTGTCAGTATGTGTAAAGCCCCTTACACACGGGGCGATATGCTCACTGAGCGGTTATCGCTCAGCGTTATATATCACTCAGCGAGCATATTGCCCAGTGTCCCGTATTCATCAGTGACCAGCGATGGTCGCTGATTAAACCGAGACACTCTGCCGTGCAACCAGCGATCACTTCAGGGCTGGTCGCGGGGCACGCTCCCGGTGACCATCACTGGGGATTCGTGCTGAAATTGCTCCATATGTACAGGACTTTAATCAGCTATTTTAGAATAGCCTCCTGCTAATTCATGCTGTAACATTGTATACTACCGAAGTGGCTCAAAGGGTCTAACCTGCACCTGGCTGCGGCATCTAAACTTTTACTCAATTGAAGAGTCTCTCTCTCTCGGTGGGCCAGATGTACTAAGGCTTGAAAAGTGATCAACCCCCAACCAACCAGCTGCCGACTGTCACTTTTCAAACCGAGCCTGAAACATTACAGTTAGGAGCTGATTGGCTGGGACTTTATCACTCTCCATTTTATCACTTTTCAAGCTTAGTACATCTGTCCCTCTGTCTCTTAAGCCAGGCATACACTTGAAGAATTGATCCATGAGCTATATTGTCAACGATTTCCCTTAACTCCCGGACAAATGATATATCTCATATACACTGAACGATATCGTTAACGATATTGTTTAGTGATGTCATCTCGTCCCTAACACATGAGGGACATGTGGAAAGTTAACATGAAGAAAACATGTTAGACATGGGACCTTATTCTGATTGACTCGCAAGGCTGCAAATTTTGCAGCCTTGCGAGTCCATCAGACACCACCCACAGTGCCATAAGCCAATGATAACGTGCTAATCTGAGGTTAGGGCTGATCATAAATGGGTGCTGTATGACTGACCGCCAGACGGGATCCTGGCGGTTAGTATACCGACATCCCAGCCGCCAGTAATCTGACAGGGGGCGAACGCAAAAAAAAGCCCCTCGCGGGCTCGCTGCGCTCGTCACACCATGTGCTCTGTGGCTCACTGGGCTCACCACAGGTTTTATTCTCCCTCTGCGGGGGTCGTAGACCCCAACAAGTGAGAATTGTCCCCGTTGGTTGGGATCCCGACTGTCGAGCAGTCAAACAGTCAGGATTCTGGAAACGGTATACTGACCGTCAGGATCCCGACTGTCAGCCAGTCATCCGGCACCCATCCCAAATATGCTCAGGAAAGGAGCAGAGGGAGCAAAGAACCAAGAGGGTGTACATAATAACAGCTGCTGTTTCACTATAACAGGATGGGAAAAGTGCTGAAAGGAGATAAGAAAGGGCAATCAGCATTAATCTTATTATTTATTTTGTTCCAAATGTCACTATTTACAGCATAAATACATCACACAAAGTTAATGTCCTACTGAATCACTTATCGAAATATTACACAGCTAATGCAGTTGGGTGCGAAAGACTCATGTTGGTACCTGTGTTTCCATGACAACTAAGTAACATTGTCAATAGAAAATATCTTGTAGACAGACAAAAGCTCAATATAACAGGACGATTAAAGTCATACTTGGCTGTATAAATGTTTGTTCTATCATTTTACTAATACATTTTTTTTTATTGTCTGCCAACAATGCTTATTGAAAAGATAATAATTGAAAAGAAATATTGAACCTGATAAATTTACTGGTGATACATGTTGGGATAGTTCATCAATGCCACGACAATATTATATTCTACATTTAGGATTTTTAACCCTCCCCTGCATTAGAGTGGAGTCTATGAACTGTGATTTTTCCATTTGCCAACTTTGTGGAAGTTATCAGAGTACAAAAAATGTGATTGAAGGTGCTCGTACATGGAGCATCCTCCACGTGCAATGCAATATGCGCTCCCGCTCACATCACATCCCACGGCACAAAAAGGATGCGCAGCCCGTACATTTTGTACTAGATCGCATCGCATCTAGTACACAAAGCATGCTGCTGTAGCACATTGCATGCTTTTGTACTAGATACCTTCCGATCTAGTACAAAAAGTATGGAGAACATCGCTCTGTGTATGGGCATCTTAAGCCATATATTCTACAAACTCCAGTCCTATGTCCATTCTGAGTTATCTAGCTCGTATTATCTTACCGGTTCCTTCTCGCTCTCTAGATTATATCCTCCTGTGTGTTATGTCTGCTTCATGTCTCCCCGTGTGTTCTTGTTATATTTTACCATAGGAGTTTTGTGGCCCCTACAGCTATAATGGGCCTCAATGCTTGAAAAATCTCTGGTCATATTGTAATAGCTTGTTTCTTCTCTTTGCCTGACTGGTTTAATGCAGGAGAGAACAAATCATTACATTTATTTCGCTGTCTCGCTCCTGGACCTACCCCCAGGACATTTCTATATGTAAACTCAACATTGTAGATGTGAGATTTGTGAGTTGCCATACTCTGAATATGATAAAATATGCTGTTCTATGTTGCATGCTGTGATATTCTTCATTACGCACCACTTTTGCATTGGACTGTTAGCTACAGTAATTAGACATTATTTTCCAAAAGCCATTAAACCAGTGGTTCCCAAACTGTGTGCCTAGGTACCCTGGGGCGCCATGAGGCTCTTGCAGGAATGCCACAGGTTGATGGTCCAGTATCAAATCTAATTATTGTATGTATTGTCAAAGTGATAGGTGTCAATGGGGCAGATGTATTAAACCTTAACAAGAGATAAACGCAAGGATGATAAAGAGAGATAAACGTCCAGCCAATCACATCGTAACTGCCATGTTACAGGCTGTGTTTGAAAAAAGTCAGTAAGCAGGTGATTGGCTGGACGTTTATCGCTCTTTATCACCCTTGCATTTATCTCTTGTTAAGGCTTAATACATCTGCCCCAATGTTACTGGGTGACAATTATAATACATGGGGACAATCAGAAGCACAACAGTACACCACCACATAAATGTCACTCATAATGACAGGCAGTCACAATTGATTTCATTTAATAGTTTTATTTTACACAATAATTAATAAAAAACTTTTTCCTAGGGGTGCTGTGGGAAAAAAAATGCTGACACTCTATGGTGCTGTGATTCAAGAAAGTTTGGGAACCACTGCATTAAACTCTTTCTATCAATGGAAAAACAACATAGCTGTGAACATTTCAAATACTTTTACAAATAATTCTACTTGTCTACTTTTTACTATGTGTTTTGCTATGTGTTAATATGCTTATATCCCAGAAGGAAAGACCTAAACCCAAGTCTACAGAAACCTACATATTGTGAAATGCCTGAATAGCGCCAACCTCCGGCTTCTTCTGTTTCTCCACTTGTACTTACTCCTCAACCTCGGCGAGACCATGCATGCAAACTAACTGTCCTATGATCAACGGTTTGTACATGTTACAACATCAAGAGCATCCTACATGTCTTCCTCAGAATACTATATCTCTATCTCCAAATACCCAGTAACCCACCCACCCACCCACCCTCTTTAGCACAGAGTTGTTGCTTAGTCCTCACTAGCCTAATCCACTATGCTGACTGATCAGAGCTTTAGCTGTGCTTAATTTTTGCTTTTCGTGGCCGTCATATTGGATATATTTATATCAGATGACTCTCCAATCGGATCCAGGATTGAGTCAGGGTTGACTTCCATTCTTGTTCTTATAAAATAATAGTGGGGGGAGGTACCTGTGAAAATTCTTGATGTGGACATTTTTAACATGTTGACAATTTATCAGGAAGATTACATTTTTCATGTAGACATGAACATCTTTTAGCTGTCAACATGATGTCTAGATAATAAAATTAACATTAAATTTATTTTAAATAAATAATTTAATGAATGTATGGAAATACATGTAGTTCATATTAATATGCATTATATGTAATGTCTATGTATGTAATGTAATTTCATGTTGGTTATATGAATTTATATCATATAACCGGAACGAAACGCGGTGGGTCTTGATCACAATCTTTGAAAATAAAAAAGAAAATTATTCCAGAAAATAAGAAGCCACAAGCATACTTCTCTTTTATTCACATTGTATTGAATAATTTTATGGACATTACATATTGAATCTAGGGCGCTCTGGACACTATTGTGAGTATTTGAAGGAATTGTTAGTACCTGCTGGTAGGGAACTAAGTGTCTAACAGCGACCGCCATTTTTTTATATAGAGCAATTTTATAGATTTTGTTTTTTTAGATTTTGCTCAGTGCTGCCTCTGATTAAAAATCTTCCCATGACTGGGCTGCTGCTGTCCTCCATGGGCATGAGAAGCATGTAATGAGCTCCACCAATTAGAGCTCAGCACAAACCTCTCAGCCTCTGCCCTCTTGTGCAAAGTGTCATGGGACTTAGTAAACTCCCAGTAATGCATTGCATACTTGTGCAGTCAGTGTGCCTTGGCACCCAATGCTCAGCCCCAGTAATCATTGTTACATTGCAGATAGGTGAAGCTGCAGCACTACCCCACTCCCATGCACAAAACCTAAAACCCCTTTTGCCCCCCCTTAATCCGGCCCTGATTACTATGGGCCTGCTTCAGCCCTGATTGCTGGGCTGTGAATCTTCGAAGCAGAGAGTTCAGGTAGCTACTGCTACGCCAGAGGCTAAACCTGCCCCTGTGCATGGCATTGAATGAATTCATTAATTTATTTACAAGACATCTATCTAAGTATATATTAAGATAACATTCTATATAAAGTAGACTTTAAGGGCCAGCTGTATAAAAATCTTCAAAAAGTGATAAAGTGGAGAGTGATAAACAATCAGCCAATCAGCTCCTACCTGTCAGTTTTCAAACCCAGCCTGTAACATGGAAGTTAAGAGCTGATTGGCTGGCTGTTTATCACTCTCCATGTTATCACTTTTTGTAGCTTGACTAATCTGGCCCTTAGGGGCCTATGTATTAATAATCATAATAATTCTGCAACTATTAACAGACGGTAGTGGATATTGTTCTATTTAAACAAATATATCCACTTTATGTACTGAAGACAACTAGTGGGGACTGCAGCAGCAATAACTGATGTCACTATAATACCCCTTTTACGCCAAAAATCCCAGATCCGAACCGGCATTTGGAAGAAGGATCCAAGCCGGGTCGGATCCGGGATTTACTCCATTTACACTGTGGGGCCCACCCGCAGTGTAGACGGAGGCGGTGCTTGGAGATGTCAACATCTCCAAGCGCTGGGACTGTGGTGATCCCCGCCGGATACACCGATCGCCGTGCTGGGGGCAGCCCAGCACCAAGGTAAGCTGCCGTGCACCTCCAGCCGTCGTCCAGGAGGTGAATAGATGCCGCACACAGGCATCCATTCACCTCATCCACTGCCGCCGCTGCTGTCTGCAGAGTATAGCAGACAGCAGCGCAGCCTGTGTGTGCCCCCCCGTCCAACCTGCGGACGCTGCGGTCCGCAGGTTGTACGTCCCCCATTGATGTAAATGGGAGCCGGGTGATCCGACCTGGCGTACCCATTTACACCGCCCTCTACCCAGGTCCTAGCCCTGTTCTACCCAGGTCAGGACCTGGGTAGAAGTCCCGTGTAAAGGGACACGGCGTGACACATTTACACCGCCTCTGACCCGCCGAAGAACCAGGGTTTTGAGGCGGTGTAAAAGGGGTATAAGTTACAATGCTGGTACACTGTATCAAAATACTCTTCCAAAGAATCTGACACTGATACACTGTGCAGACTCACAGTGAAAATATTCAAGAGTCAGATGAAGCCTGTGGGAGAGGGATCCTAAGATCCCTCTCCTGCGAGAAGATGCTGTAAATAAAAAATGGAAAGCTAGAAAGCTTTGCATTTCGGAGTTTGATACATAGAAGTCAGCCTGTAGTCTTAAATGACAATAGGGACCATGCAGTTGTGATTACTGGAGCCTTTCACAGATTTCTGTGAATCACCTGCTTTTTTTGATATTAGTACATAGTGGGTGAGTATACAAAAATGTGCAAAAACTACCATTTTTACATACTTTTATGGGGAAAAAACCCTTGATAAATAGGTTCCTAAAACTGATAGTAAACAACAACCTATAACCAATTTCTGAAACCAACAAAAATAAAGACAGGAAACGAAAAGTGTTGAAAGACATACTCAGCATGTATTGCAAGTAAGAATTTAAGGGGATATTTATAAAAGCAGAGAGAGAGAGAGAACAATTACTAACCAGCAAGCTTCTAACTGTCATTTTACAGTCTGTGTTAGGAGCTGATTGGTTGGTGCTTTATTTCTCTCCAAATGCTTTGATTCCCCCCTACAAGCTTTCACAATCTAGACTGTTACTGACTTTGCACATCACATGCAAAAGCATAGCATCAATTATGTTCCATAGAGTATAGAATTAGCAGCCCTGTGTATTATAACTTTTAGCAATAGACTTGTTTTGGTGTAATAAAATGTTTTCAATCCTACTGACATAACCAAGTCACAATATTTATATCTGCTAAGTAGATATCTGTCATAAATACTTCATTAATTATATATTTTGTAGTATATCCCACAGTGTAGCTTGTCTTCATTCCTCAGTGCCAGAGGCTATTTAAAGAAAACTCAGTGAAAGTGCAATGCTCTGCTGATCAGTGATACATTAACTACTAGATGCACTCTTACATAAGACACTTTGGTCACTGCAGATGATTGTGCATAATTACATATATAAATGATAAGATAGTCACATATGTATGTACTGTGCACCAGGCAGGGAACCCTAGGTAATAAATAATGGGAACTCATGCGTTTATGCGCTTACCTGTTTAGTTTGAGAGCAAATGCCCTCCTTTCTGCGCTGGACAGCGAGGCCATGGTGTGCCTCCGGGAAGTAGTGCAGCAAGGCTGGCCGGGCACAGCGCTCCCTCATGCCCCGGGCGCTGTGTCAGTCAGTCATGGAGCTGCTGCTGTCACTTGTCACTTCCGCACTTCTTCCCCTCCCTGCCCGCTGCTGCCACCCTGCCTGTCTGCTGCGGCCAATGCTGTGCGAGCAGCTACACACTTGGAGGAGCTGAATCTCCTGCGTTGGTCCGAGGTCTTCAACAGGATGAACTGCATTCCATATACTTATTTCACAGCTTTCCTACCATTCCTACTCTGCAGATGGCAGAGTGCGTGTTTTCATAAGCCTTGTTAGTAATCTTGCAGAAATGTGACCCCAGAGTTGACAGAGGGTTAAGCAGCCACAGGTTCTTGTGTTTGAACGTGCTCATTCCTGGAGGTGTTTATTAGTTGACATCACACACACACAGTTCAGTCTGTGGGTGTGTAGCTAGAGCACTGTATTACTCCTGTTTTATTATTGTGCATTGCCTGGCAATGCAAGAGTTAATCATCCACCGATTTCTGCCATGCTAACTTATATCATATTCTGTAAATGTTGTTACTTCTGCTTTTTGCAATAACCTAAAGAGGCTTTAACTTCCCCAAAATAGTATTCACAGCTTGTATAGTGTACATACGTACTGTCCTGGTGTGTGTACATACTGTCCTTGTGTGTAAACATACAGGAAGGTAATCATTACAGAAATCAGTCACATCTACACATGCTGACAGTATATAAGACCAAGGTAGTTGGGAAACTATTCACAAATGTACTGTGCTGTGTACCCAGATTAGGTTTATCTTTACTTTCCTGTCTTCCTGGGTGTGTAGAGTTCATTCAAGAGAACAAATTCAGCTGCAGAGAACGACCTCTAAGACTTTGGTGTCTTGGCAGCAGATACTTATATGTTTGTACAAGTTTATAACTAGACCTTTGCCATTTCCAGTGACGTGCAGTGAGGTCATTGCCTGGGGAGGCACTGATCTCCCCGCACGGGACCACAGGCACGGGACCCCCTTCACTGCTCCCGCCCCCCCCCGCCCGCATACCATGCTATATGGTATATGCAGCGGCTGGGCACAGGCAGCAGGGCGTACATGCGCCCCCCTCCCCCAGCGGACTCACCTCTCCTCGGTGGTGACAGCGGCTATCTCCCAGCGGCGCGCTGCTGCATCCTATCCAGGTGGGCCCTGCATGTGTGTGATTGGACAGCGGATCCATCACTGGATCCGCTGACCCAATCACATCTGGGGGCGTGCATTCATACTGGTGCCCCTGTAATTGCGGCACCAGTATGAGTGCCGCTTCCCCATTCATTTTCAATGGGCTTTTACAGCCCATTGCTGCACCCTGCCCCCTGCCCTCCCCTACCCGCCCCCCGCTGCCCAGTGTTTTAATGTTAACAGCGGGAGGCACCTCTCCCGCTGCCTCCCACCCTCACATGCAGCAGTGTAAGATGGTAGGAGGCCGGGGGAGAGGTAGAAATGATGAAAATAATAAAAGAAGATATATAAATATCTTCTTTTTATTATTCACATCATTATGACAGGGGAGGCACTGCCTCCCCTGCCTCCCCTGACTGCACGTCCCTGACCATTTCCACTAGTCTTAGCTACAATTTACATAACATAAATAGGAATTCTATTGGAAGCTTTTCTAAAAATGTTACTCTATTTATAATACAGCAACTCTGTCTGCCTTCACCTTTGGTTGTATTTTTGCACAGATGTGAAAATCTGCATAAGTTGGAGGGTACTTGTGTATTATCACGGCGCCCATCGCTTCGCATGCCACTAATTAAGGTATGCGATGGCATGCGATGCCATGCGATGGGACCCGATTTGAGCCTTTCCCCGGGCTTGAGTATACAATTTTAATATCACGTCGCATTGCATGCCATTATAATGACATGCGATGCGACGCGATCATGCCCGATTTGGGCTTATTCTCATGTTAAATGCCCCCCCAGACCCGATTTTTAATTGTATACCCGTCCTGATAGGTAATGACTATGTTAAATGCCCCCCCATTGTTAACGCCACCCCACTATCAAACCCGAAGCGTGGCGAGCGCAACGAGCCCGCGAGGGGCGGCGGTACGCGTCCTCCGACCTTTTCATACCCCCACTATCCATGTCGGCGTGGAGTTGATTTTATATAGTGTGGCGAGCGCAGCGAGCCACCGAGCCTGAAGCGTGGCGAGCGCAGCGAGCCCCACGAGGGGACGTGGAATATATGTGTCATCCGCGTCCACTCGGTGAAATTTAATGGTGTTTCACGGTCTACGCCGTTTCGGGCATATGCCCTTCGTCAGGACCAAAACACAGCAAAGTGTACCAATTTTACATGAAATTAAATGTAAAAAGCCCCCAAAACCCCCATTTTAATAGCAACCCCCCCCCCCCCCCTGATGGGTGAAATGGCCCTCCATTGTGTTAAAGTCGAGTTGCACACATGCCATTTTAGAATAGTATGGCCGCCATTTTGGTTCACAGAGTTGCGCAAATAAAGTATAAATACCCGAGTCTGTGTAACAAAGTGGATCATAAGCGCAGCCATACTAATACACATAAATTCATAATACCATACCTACACCAAATAAAATATAGTTAATTAAAGGTTTAGAGCACTACACATAGTTTAATCAGCAATACACACTATGTCTGTATAATGTTTAGTATCGTTATGTTCCGTTTCTCATGCGCAGCACTCCGGTCGTTGCGAATACTTCGCAACTCACATGGTCCGATAATTACGGACAAAATCCATATTTCAAGGACTATTTCTGCTAAACTGTGTGAGACAAAGGAATCCAGTTATAACCGGTTCTTGTTGCTGTTTACGACCCCCGACGAAGATGCCAACACACAAAGGACACCAAAGTTCACTCCCCCTGCACCAATCCAAACCAGGTGTAATACTTTGCCCCAATCACTGAGGACTGGACATTCGAACCCTGACCAATAGGAATGGCCTTTGACCTCCCCCTTCTGACCCTATAAGATAGCTAACCCTGGGCTGCCTCGGTCACTTTTGGCATTGCTGTTGTCCCCTCACCATTGACCCGGGCTATAGTTCTATTTGAATGGTACTTGTGAGTTATCCGGGCGCCCGATGTTGAAATTGAATGTCAGTACAATAAGCATACGATGCGACGCGATGCGACGCGATTTCCCTTGAAATTTCGTCGTATCCAAAATCGCGTCGCATCGCGTGCTATTGTATGGCATACAATGGCATGCGATGCGACGCAACGCGATTTTAACACATCCCGCCCAATTTTAAACCCGCCCTCTGCCACATCTGCCACAAATTCACTCTGAGGGAGTTTTGACAGGAGAAAAGAAGTGATTTGCAGTGTTGGTGTGTGTGAGAGTTTTTGTGAGGTGAAATTTCTGAAATTTGCCCCATATTGCCCCATTTTGCCCTTTACACCCTATTTAACAGTATGGCTTTGCCGGCCAGTATCTTCAGCCTCCCCAAAACTGAAGAGGATACAGTTAAATTCATGCAGGACAATGGGCTGCTTCCATCCACAGCTACCTGTCCAAATGGACACCCAATGCGCCTGTCTGAGAAAGAGCGGAAATGGCGCTGCTATATCAAAAGCTGTGGGAAAAAGCAAAGTCTGCGGGCCTCACTATTTTACCCCGGATGCAGGCTTCCATTTATGACCATACTGCGCTTTATTTTCTGCTGGTGTGACGAACTGACATCTATAGAGTTTTGCAACAAGCATTTGAAGATATGTAATAAAAGCACTATCTTTTACAATGCATTGATGCGGGAGGCATGTCAATGCGCCCTCATGTCCCAGCCTCAACGCCGGATTGGTGGACCAGGCAAAATTGTTGAAATTGATGAGTCACTCTTCGCAAAGAGACAAGCCAATGTCGGCAGAGTTCTCCCACAGCAGTGGGTCTTTGGAGGAGTGTGTCGTGAAACAGGAGACTATTTTATGTTGCCAGTGGAAAAGCGAGATGCGACGACCCTGATGACTGCAATTGCGGAGCACATCGAGGCTGGAAGTACAATTGTCAGCGATTGCTGGCGTGCGTACAACACCGCAGAACTGGAGCGGGCTGGATACAGTCACTTGAGAGTGAACCACAGATATAATTTTGTGGACCCGGACACTGGAGCACACACCCAAAATATAGAAAGACTATGGGGATGTGCAAAGTGGCGGAACAAACGCCAGCGGGGCACAGCCCGCCATCACCTGGACTCTTATATGCAAGAGTTTGTGTGGCGAAAGTGCCTGGCGGGTGACAACCCATTTAACCGCATTCTACATGCACTAAGTTTGTTGGCTAAATAATTACGGTGATTAATTATTGTATGCTATGTGTTGTTGTTGTTATAATTTCTTTCTGATATATGCTAATTACAGTTATTCCTTAAATTCTGTTGTCCTTAATGTGTCAGATATGAATGATATTGATGAATGATATTGGATGTTCACAACCAAGCCACTATCAACATGAACCCGAAGCGTGGCGAGCGCAGCGAGCCTGCGAGGGGCGGCGGTATGCGTCCTCCGACCTTTTCATGCCCTACTATCCACTAGGGCGTGGAGTGAGAATAGAATAGTGTGGCGAGCGCAGCGAGCCACCGAGCCCGAAGCGTGGCGAGCGCAGCGAGCCCCGCGAGGGGACGCGGATACCTTCACAGGTAAGCGCGTCCCTTCGTGGGCTTCACAAGTATCCGCGTCCCCTCGCGGGGCTCGCTGCGCTCGCCACGCTTCGGGCTCGGTGGCTCGCTGCGCTCGCCACACTATTCTATTCTCACTCCACGCCCTAGTGGATAGTAGGGCATGAAAAGGTCGGAGGACGCGTACCACCGCCCCTCGCGGGCTCGCTGCGCTCGCCACGCTTCGGGTTGGCGTCAATAGTGGAGTGGCGTTAACAATGGGGATGGGATTTAAGTTTTGTCACTTTTTGGGGGTTTTGGCCATTTTTACATTGAAATTAATGTAAAATCGGGTCTCAGGGACCATTTTACATTGATTCCAATGTTAAAATCGGGTACACTGCTAAAATCGGGTGCTGATCTCGTCGCGTCGCATCGCATGCCATTTGGTTAACACGCGATGCGACACGATCCGATCCGATGGTACACGATCTAAAATCGGGCGCCCACATAACTCACAAGTACCATTTGAATATAGCGAGCTCCGACCGGACTGCGCTGTGCTATTCCATGACGGTAACATTTGTATTCCTGTTCTGTGTAATGTGGCTGATTATAGTTGTATCTGTTTCTGTTCCTCTGTTAGTGTTTTAAAGTATACTTATTATTGTTAGATAAATGTATCACGTGTTATCCTGTATTTTCTTCATTCTGTAATCCCCTTTTTGTCCACTAGGGACTAAATACACTATTTTGGAGGATCTATCTCCTCACTTGTTATATCGTGGTCTCGTCTATTATTTGCATTTAGCGATAACGTATATTACGGACATTGTCCTTAAAAGGTATTCGCAGATTAGAGACTAAGTACTGCGAAGGGATTTCCCATTACTGGTATTGATTCAGCGTGTACAATACACGGAAAAGGTACGCTACGCTGCGCCACGTTTTGTTCGCACGTAGCTAGGAATAAAGGGTACGCAAGTTACGGAATAAGTACGTAAACTGCGCATTTCACTTATTGTTCTTTGGTTATATAAATATCAGCTTTGATAATTGTTAATGCCACCCCACTATTGACGCCAACCCGAAGGGTGGCGAGCGGCGGCGGTACGCGTCCTCCGACCTTTTCATACCCCCACTATCCACGTCGCCGTGGAGTTGATTTTATATAGTGTGGCGAGCGCAGCGAGCCACCGAGCCCGAAGCATGGCAAGCAGCGGGCCCCACGAGGGGACGCGCATAACTTCACAGGTATACGCGTCCCCTCGCTGCGCTCGCCACGCTTCGGGTTGTCGTCAATAGTGGGGTGGCGTTAACAATGGGGGAGTATTAACCATACTTTATAACCATATACAATGAGAATAGAAAATGTACGTATACAGGACAGACTGAGTGCGCTGTAGCAGCTAGACAGGTCCACACAACCCAAAAGAAGGTTCTCCTTTAAAACCTCCACCAAAACCAAATTGCAACATACAATAGGGTCACAGACTTATCCAGCGCTATGTAGCAATCCTTCCTGAGAGATCTTCTCAGCATATACTCAGCATATGTGGAGTATATGCTGAGAAGATCTCTCAGGAAGGATTGCTACATAGCGCTGGATAAGTCTGTGACCCTATTGTATGTTGCAATATACAATGAGAAATTGGCCATATTGGCCCATTTCCCATTGTTCCCTATGTAAAATCGCATTGATCGCATTACAATGGGCCGCGACCGACGCGATCAACCCGATTTTAACTTTAAAAGTAATTTAACATTATTCTCTATGGGAAAATCGAGTTGATCATGTCGGTCGCATCTCGGACCATTATAATGGGCCGCGATGGACCCGATCAACGCGATTTTCTCTTTTACCGGCAAATACACTGGTGATTGACAGAAAATCGGGTCCATCGCGTCAATCGCATTCCTTAAGTACCTTAAACTTAAGGCATGCGATCAACCCGACGGGCGCCGTGCTAGGAAACAAGTCCCGGGAAGAGAATTGAATTCGAAAAATGTACTGGCTACGCCCCCAAATTTAATTTGTCTAGCTACACCCATGACCCCTCCCCATTTATATCATGGTCACCGCCCCCGCCCTCTATTTGCTGTAACTGTCTGCCCTCTCCCAGCGAGGGCAGCTGAAAAGTCAGCAACTTTGAATTGAACAAATAGCGGTGTTTGCCGGAGTGACTTGGGAATTAATTAGTTAACCATATTAAAGAACATGGCACAAACCTAGAGGGGGGTTTCAAAATGTAATCCAAAATCTCCCACTCTGCAGCGCATTGCTCTAAGTACGGGAGTCTGGGGGAAAGGTAACAGTTCTAAAAATTGGCCTTTTTATACACTATGTGGTTATTCTGGTTCACTCACAAAGGCACAATCACTCTCTCATGGACAAAACCATATGCACTGCAGGTGGGGCTGATGTAACATGTGCATAGAGTATTAGATTTGGTTGTTTTATTGTTTCGGTACAGGGTAAATACTGGCTGCTTTCTTTTTACACTGCAATATAGATATCAGTTTGAAGTACAAATCTAACTCTCTCTTCACATGTTACCTCAGCTCCACCTGCAGTGCTCATGGTTTTGTCCCTTAGAGAGTGATTGTGCCTTTGCGTGTGAACTAGAATAACCCCCACAGTATATATGGAATACAGTATAACAGTATTAATATTTCACAGTACAGATGGTCTATAGCTGGGGTAGCCAACTCTAGTCCTCGAAAGCTACCAACAGTTAATGTTTTCCAGAACTCCTCACAGAATCACAAGTGAAGTAATTAGTTCCACCTGTGGATCTTTAAAAATGTGTCAGTGAGTAATGAGTGCACCTGTGCAGCAGCTAGGTTGTCTGGAAAATGTGAACTGTTGGTAGCTCACGAGGACTGGAGTTGGCTACCACTGGTCTATAGTATAGGCTGTTTCACACATTTAAATAAGATAAGTTGTCAGGAAAGGTTAAACATATGATAAATAAATACACAAAAAATAAATACACAAACATAATAGAAACAGTGCTGCTTTTCTAAGCTCACAATCTCCCACTTCATGGTAAATCCTCACAGAACTCTCAAAACTGAAAGTAAATAAATCAATGGGGCCAGATGGGATACATCCAAGGATACTAAAAGAGCTTAAGGGGGAGCTGGTAAAACCAATAACAGAATTATTCAACCAGTCACAACAGTAGCTACTGGAATAATCCCAGAGGACTGAAAAACAGCAAATGTAGTCCCAATGCACAAAAGTGGGAAGCAAGGAAGAGGTAAGCACCTATCGACCAGTGAGTCTTACATCAGTAGTAGGGAAATTGATGGAAACACTCTACTAACAAAGAGTTGTAGAATATCTCAAAACCAGCAATTTACAGGATCCGAAACAGCATGGATTTACTGGGGGAAGATCATGTCAAACAAATCTAACTGACTTTTTTGACTGGGTGTCTAAAGTAATAGATCAGGGTGGGGCTGTAGATGTAGCTTATCTAGACTTTAGTAAAGCTGGGTACACATATATACAATCCAACCGTTTGGCCGACTGTACTCCCGTCGGACCGTCCACAAACAACAGCCGATCACGCGCGTACACACCTGTACAATTTTACTTGCGACGTCCGATGTACTCCCGTCCAAACAGTCGCAAGAAAAAGATTGTACCACCGTACACACTCTCTCGATTTGGGCTTTTGACACGATATATATGAACAAAATTATCATATTGGGCTGGGTTAAGGGCATACCAAAACAAAGAGGCGTGAGTACAGAACCTAAACAAAAGTGACGGGGTACGCGTCTACTAAACTTCAGTATAGAAATGCTGGTCTGGTCCCGCAGTTAAATTTGAGAGGCACAAGCAGACAGACAATAGCCCTTAAAATGGCCAAGGATAATACAAGGCACAGTTGCTAATATTTCAATATGCATTACATAATGTGACACACACGGAGCACCAAACTTCTATAAAGCCGGGTATGCGACTAGTCAGTTTGCGGTAGTCACCCTGCCAAACTTCTATAAAGCCGGGTATGCGAGTATAGTCAGTTTGCGGTAGTCACCCTGTAGTCGCCCTGTAGTCACCCTGTAGGGTATGTGCACATATAATGTGCACAAGCAGACAGACAATAGCCCTTAAAATGGCTAAGGATAATACAAGGCACAGTTGCTAATATTTCAATATGCATTACATAATGTGACACACACGGAGCACCAAACTTCTATAAAGCCGGTATGCGAGTATAGTCAGTTTGCGGTAGTCACCCTGTAGTCGCATACCCGGCTTTATAGCAGTTTGATGCTCCGTGTGTGTCACATTATGTAATGCATATTGTTTTGTAATAGCCACATTAACATTCACCATTTTCAGACATTATAGGGGGAAATTTACTAAAGGAAATTTGTAAAAAATAGGTGTAAAAATAGGTGTATTTGTATCCAGAAATAAACCTATTTTTGACATTTACTATCCCGAAAATACGGCAATTTGTCTTCGTATTGATGTGCTATCAATACGAATACGAATTGCCGTATTTTCGAGATAGTAAATGTCAAAAATAAGTGTATTTCTGGATACAAATACACCTATTTTTTACAAATTTCCTTTAGTAAATTTCCCCCTATATGTGCACATACCCTTTTATCTAACATTGTTACATGTGTTGCTTCCAATTGTTACCATCTAGACTTGTTTTGACAACATTGTAACATTGCACTATTACTGATTAAATAAACTGTGTTCAGTATATTCACCTCATAAATCTCCCCTTTTTATTTCTGATATCATTTGCTGCTACACATTTACATCTAATATGCATGTTCGTCCAGCCATTACAACTCATGAATGTAATCTATGTACTTATTATAGTGTAACTATTGTAGTTCATTATTTCTATAAAGCCGGGTATGCGACTAGTCAGTTTGCGGTAGTCACCCTGCCAAACTGCTATAAAGCCGGGTATGCGACTACAGGGTGACTACCGCAAACTGACTATACTCGCATACCCGGCTTTATAGAAGTTTGGCAGGGTGACTACCGCAAACTGACTAGTCGCATACCCGGCTTTATAGAAGTTTGGTGCTCCGTGTGTGTCACATTATGTAATGCATATTGAAATATTAGCAACTGTGCCTTGTATTATCCTTCATTTTAAGGGCTATTGTCGGTCTGCTTGTGCCTCTCAAATTCCTTTATGTTGTGACAGCCTGATATATCATGAGCAGCGGAGCCGCGGCTCCGTGAACTACATTAACCCTGTCACCTCCACACATGATTTATTCATGTGTGCGTTCTGAATGCAATGTACTTATTATAGTGTAACTATATCTGTAGGAGAGATCATGTAGCTATGGAACGCCCACATGGGCGTTCCAGCTTTGGCAGTATAGTCGCAAGGACGGCAGCATATCGATCGAACGTGCGTACACACTGCACTTTTGTTCCGATATGAGGCCGTCCTGTCGGATGAAAATTAAACTGCAAAGAACCATCGACCGACCGAGTATGGACGGACAAGACAGTTTTTTGCCGTTTATCGCTCGTACGGGACAGTGTACACACATATACAATTGAACGGCTGTCCGACCCAGAACGGAAGAACGGCCCGACAATTGTATATATGTGTACCCAGCTTAAGGCTTTTGACACTGTCCCACATCGCAGACTGTTAAATAACCTTGAACGCTTGGGTTGGATTCGGATAAGATCATGGTTGCAGGACAGAAAACAGAGAGTTATAGTAAACGGAGTACAGTCAAAGGAGGGAAAGGTTACAAGTGGAGTACCCCAGGGATCTGTACTTGGACTGGTGCTTTTTAAAATCTTTATTGGTGACATTGCAAATGGAATTGAGGGTAAAATGTGCCTTTTTGCAGATCACACAAAGGTATGCAGCAGGGTAGACACACCAGGAGGGGTAAAACAAATGATTGATGATCTAGGTAGATTAGAGGAATGGTCAAGAGCATGGCAACTACAGTTTAATGCCAAAAAAATGCAAAATCGTGCACTTGGGTCTTAAAAATTCAAAGACTAAATATAGTATAAATGGCACTATAATGGAAACTACTGAGGAAGAGAGGGATCTAGGTGTCACTATTTCAGGGGACTTAAAGGCAGGTAGGCAATGTAACAAGAAGGCAAGTCAGATGCTTGGTTGTATAGGGAGAAGTATCAGCAGTAGAAAGAAAGTAGTAATAATGCCACTGTATAGGTCATTGGTACGACCTCATATAGAGTACTGTGTTCAGTACTTGTGTACAATCACGGGTCCCATGATGTCCATCGTATAGTAAAAAATCGCATCGCATTGTATGCGATGCAATCGCATGTGATTTTTAACAGAAATGCATCCAAATGCATTGAAATTAGTATCAAACATGTTCAATGGCCCCCAAATGTCATTTTTGAGGCTGTACCACCCCCACTATTAACGCGAACCCGAAGCGTGGCGAGCCCGCGAGGGGCGGCGGTACGCGTCCTACGACCTTTTCATACCCCCACTATCCACGTCGGCGTGGAGTTGAGAATAGAAAGTGTGGCGAGCGCAGCGAGCCACTGAGCCCGAAGCGTGGTGAGCGCAGCGAGCCCCGCGAGGGGACACGGATACCTTCACAGGTATACGCGTCCCCTCGCGGGCTTCACAGGTGTCCGCGTCCCCTCGCGGGGCTCGCTGCGCTCGCCACGCTTCGGGCCCGGTGGCTCGCTGCGCTCGCCACACTTTCTATTCTCATCTCCACGCCGATGTGGATAGGGGGGATATGAAAAGGTCGTAGGACGCGTACCGCCGCCTCTCGCGGGCTCGCTGCGCTCGCCATGCTTCGGGTTCGCGTTGATAGTGGGGGTGGTACAGCCTCAAAAATAGTGCATGGCCTACATCACAAAACGTACCAGGAAAGACTAAAATATCTTAATATGTAGAGAAGGGAAAGGGGAGAAATCATAGAAACTTTCAAATATATCAAGGGTTTTAACAAGGTACAGGTGGGAGACATTCTTCACAGGAAGAGGAACAACAGAACACGAGGAGATGCACTGAAACTAGAGGGAGGAAGATTCAGGGGAAATTTGAGGAAGAATTACTTCACAGAAAGAGTAGTAGATAAGTGGAATAGCCTCCCATCAGAGGTGGTAGAGACAAATACAGTAGTACAATTTAAACATGCTTGGGCTAGGCATATTAATATCCGTACAAAAAAATAAGGATCAAATATGGTTTGAGGTAACATGTTTAAAAAAGGGGCAGACTAGATGGGTCAAGTGGTTCTTATGTGCCATCAAATTCTATGTTTCTATGTAGGGCTCCTGTCTCTTCCACCTGGCAGCTACTCTCTGGTCCAGTGCGATGTTTGAGGGCTCAGATCCACACACACAGTAAATGAGGCAGAAGAAGCTGGAACACTAGGCCTGTGCAGCCGCTCTGCTCTTTCCTTTACACTGCAAGATGTGGTGGAAGCTCTATTGATCATATTATATACCAGCTATTGTAATATATGGAGACACTTGCCAAGAGGAGGGGGTTTCCGGGCAACCAGACCCCCCCCCCCCCCCCGGTTTGCCCATGAGTTAAAGCAGCAGAAGTGCACACATCTCTCTGTAATAATATGACTACGACCTTCTGAAATCATTATAGATTTATGTTGATGTTGGAAGCATTAGCTACCACAGCAATAGTAGTGAGAGTATACATATTTTTTGCAAATAAAGTGACTTTTTTTGGAATTTACTGCATTCCTATCGTGGTTGATTTATTTAAATTAAAAATAAAACCTGACATTGTTTTTGCTTGTTCTTCATATTTTTTTCCATTCTTTTTTTGTGTTTTTTTTTTATATTTCATAGTTTTATATAAAAACTAATAATAGTTACATTTTAATTCTGTACATATTATTTTGGTGCAGTACATAAATACAAGCTTCCTTCTATCCTACTGAATAGCTCCCATACATTACCAGATTTTTGTTCCCACCAGACAGATTGGACAGATATAGCTATAGGTGTGTACCCAGCAATGCATTAGGGTAGTGGATAAATAGTATTTTGTGATGCTTATTAAAATACAAGAAATAGTATGGCTCCGAGAGCCACTGTTGTTTGCAAAAATAAGTGATGCACCAAAAGTGGATATAAGTAATACAGTCACCACAATAGGGAACAAATCCCATATACAGTTGGCAGGTGTCAGTAATCCAATGTAGGTTCCATATGCTCTATATAAACACAAAAAAGAGCAAGATAGTGCAATAGGTCTTAACCATATAACATTTAATAGTGTTTTGCACTTACAAACGTAGACAAGTTAAAAAGTAGTAAACTGATCTCCAAGGCAAAGCAGCAGTCCAGTGTATCCCAGGTGGAATTGGGGCAGCAGTTCTCGGTCCGGACCAAGGGATTGCTAACACCAAAACATTTTTATTGACTGTTATCCTGTGGCGATCCCGCTGTTTCTGGTGTTAGCAACCCCTTGGTCCGGACCGAGAACTGCTGGCTGCCGGACGGCGTCCCGAACTGCTGCCCTAATTCCACCTGGTAGACCTATTGCACTATCTGGCTCTTTTTTTGTGTTTATATAGAGCATATGGAACCTACATTGGATTACTGACACCTGCCAACTGTATATGGGATTTGTTCCCTATTGTGGTGACTCTATTACTTATATCCACTTTTGGTGCATCACTTATTTTTGCAAACACCAGTGGCGCTCGGAGCCATACTATTTCTTGTATTTGTGTATTATCTAAGTCGAAGTGGGATTTCACTTTGTTTGTTGCACTGAGCTGCATCTGGTTCATTCTTGCGCACCTACCCTGAGAAACTTTTGTATCCACATGCTTATTAAAATAAAAGTAATATCTTAGATTCTAAGATAACAGAAAGACTTAGAATAACACAAGTGACAAAATATATTTGTGTGTTGAATTAATCATATAAAAAGATCATAAATGAAATGCAGTAGTTATACGGTTCTCATTTTTTTCTGTAATAACCATATAATAGAGGAACATTGGGCCTTATTCTAGTTCACTCTTTCTGACAAAATCCTTCTTAGATGGACAAAACCATGTGCACTGCAGGGGGGCAGATGTAAAATGTGCAGAGAGAATTCGATTTGGGTGAGTTATTTTGTTTCTGTGCAGGATAAATACTGGCTGCTTTATTTTTACACTGCAATATAGATCTTACTTTGAAGTAAAAAACCCACCCAAATCTAATTCTCTCTGCACAAGTTACATCTGCCCCACCTGCAGTGCACATGGTTTTGTCCATCTAAGAAGGATTTTGTCAGAAAGAGTGAACTAGAATAAGGCCCATTGTGAGGTATGTCATGATGATGTTTTTATTAAAAATTGCAGAACCAGTCAGTGTATTAAGCTAATTTCTGTACACTGCTGATACGCAATAATGCAGGATATTATACTGCCAGAATCACATAGGGGCCAATTTAAATAGAAGTGACATCGCACATTCAGTTGTGCTGTTCAAGCCTACATTGTGCATACTGCGCACCACTATGGGTCTGTCATCCTCAGCGTTCATTGCAACACTGTAAAAACAGGAAATCACTCAAATCGCCCAGACCTCAACCTCACACAACGATGTACAGTATAGCGCTGTGTGCTGAGCGAGCTGTCAGTGCCAGTGTTCTCCGGTGAGAGAACCCTGGCGGTGACTAGATTTATGGTCCCTGATCATTCTTATTCTACCAACGATAGCGAAACCTGGGGCCACACATCACTATTGGTTTGGCCCCTACACACACAGCTATGTAGGGTCATTTTCTAAGGGATCTAAGGGGTCTATAATATTGGTATGTTGTGCACAAATCTTGGTAAGTGTTACGGATGATAGGCTGTATAAATTATGTACATGTAAAATATGACATGTATAGTTCATGATCCTATACTATGCCTGAAAACCAAAGAAGGCAGTGGCGTAACTATAAATTTTGCTCCCCCCCCCTGCCAAAAAGTTTGTGCTCCCCCCCCCCCCCCCCATCAGTGTGTGACGTGATGACGTCGTATGCATAATGGAGAAGCTGTAGCAGGATAGAGGAAGAGAGATCAGCATTCACTGCTGCTTCCCTTGGCTCCGACGCATCCCAGGCCGCCCTAGCATGCCCATCCGCCCGGCCATCCTGTACACAGTAGCCAATAGCCGGCTCTGTGTACAGTCAATTGAAGCAGTGGGGGAATTTGTCGTCTCTGTCATGGCCACACACGTGCAGCAGCATATCAGTGCATTGAGCGGGTGCCGGCGCCCACACAGACCCCACTGCCGCTTGCTCCCCCAAGCGGCAGCTGGGGCTACCATACAGTAGTTACGCCACTGAAAGAAGGATACATATTTTTTTATCATGTTTAATATAATCATCATCCTTTATTTATAAACTCAAACATAATCCACTACAGAGACCAGGCTGCAGGAAGATTACATATAAATATATTAAAACATGTGATAAAGTTCTAGCAAAACAAGCTAAGACATAAGGAAGTAGTGACGTAACAGTGGCAGCTGCTGGAAGTGTAATGTAATGTATGCTGTTTGGTTCTGTACGTTCAGTATTGTACCACCCCTGTCTGAAGAAATCCTTTTCAGCAGCATCCTTAATAACTGCAATACCCCAATATAAGAAACTTCCTCTGTGACAAGCTCTTCTGCTAATTGATAAATTACATTTAATTGAATTTCATAAAATTAACTTATGCAGAAAATACTCTATAGAAATGTATCTGTTTCATGTCTTCATCTCAATATATTAGAAAAAAAACAGGAGAACATTATACATGTGGGTGCAATGAGTCATGTTAAGAAGTATGGTATTCAAACTATATCATTTTTGGCCTTCTTGTACAGACAAGAGTCACACATGCAGACTTCTATTTTCTAAGCATTTGGAGAGCAATAAAGTGGAGAGAGAGATAAAGCACCAGCCAATCAGCTCCTACCTGTAACTGCCAATTTACAGGCTGTTTGAAATATTCCAAGAGCTAGTTTACTGGTACTTTGGAGCAGATTTAATACAAAAGTAATATTCTTGTAATCACCCGTTATGTATAGTAAATGGTGCTTCAGCCAGTCAACTCCTGTCAGTTAGAAGCTAATTGTCTGAAGCATCTTTTAACATAAGTAATGAGTGATAACTAGGGATGGACATCATCGCTATTGCCATCGATGGTTTCCATAGTACATAGTAGCATTATATATGATGTATGACCATCAATAGTTTAAACCAGGGTTGCTGACTTTTAGAATCGCCTTTCTGGGAGAAGCGCAGAGAGGAGTCTTTCAGCAGCAGTTCAGGGGGCGGGGCTTGAGCGTGGCGTCATTAAGCCAAAATTACGCGATTGTGAAAATTTTTCGGTTTTGGTTTGCCTTGCCATCGATGGAGGGAAACTACTGTATCTGGCTCTCCTCCATTGGCGGCAAAAACTATTATACAACGGTCATAAACCATCGATGATTTTGAATCATCGATGGTCATTGGCCATCCCTTGAGCAGAAAATATGCCCCTTTATCTCTCTGCACATACTTTCTATCTCTCCAAGGCTTAGCAAATATAGACCCCCTAGTCTCCTGCTATTATAAGTAGGGACTCAAGTTAATTATATCCAATGTCATTTTAGAATCTATGTACTGCCGTCAGTATTAAATAACCCCTTAAATCCCCAAATTAATTTCCAGAAATTCTACTGCACGCATGTATTTTAGACTAGGTTATATTTGACATCACATTATACATAACACAGTGACAGCGTTCAGTCCGTGTTGCAGGAGGAAGCATTTAGCAGCTGCACAGGAAGGAAGAGGTTTCTGTGCACATGGGCTGTGTGGACTGTCTGTCAGTGATCATCAGTGACTACTGCAGACAGCAGCAGTGCTCTTCCTGGGGTGATGTATGTAGTTATTTTTGGGGGGTCGTTTGTTCTTTTATATTACAGCTATGTGATAGCCCCACAGCACACACCTTTAAGGCTCTTATTAGCAGTTTGGATACTAACAACATGCATCTACGTTACACGATACCTGGTATATTTTGCATTTGCATTTTTTTTTCAGAATCTGACCCATTTACACATATAACTGTATGGAATAACATTATGATTTTTAGGCTGGGGTTGCTGTAAATGTTTATTAAAAAATCAAACAGCAATTTACTTGAAATATCTGGTAAGTGTTTATTTAGATGTGTGTCTGTGCAGATAAATGTAAATAAAGCAGATGGATTTAGCATGTTTTTGTTTGTTTAATAGTATTTGTATCATACCTCCCAACATACTGCTGCAATCAGAATGTACAACTGTCATGGTCTGTAGAGACCTACATGTTCTTAAGATTCTAGATTTATATTGTTTGGACTTCTTATCTTATTTGCTATTTTCACCCTTATCTGTACTTGAACCTTGCTGTAACAATTGTAAATTTCTCCATTGTGAGACGAATAAAGGAATTCTATCTATAACATGAGCCCTTCCAGGAGGGACACAGTGCTCTTTTTCTGGACTTCCTTCTTATTGTATGATTGCAATCACCTGTTTTAATTAGGTTAATTGATAAGAAAGGTGTTTCACCACAGGTGGTGGTAATCATAAATTAAGAGGAAAGTGCAGGAGCAGAGCAATCTGTCCCTCCTGAAGAGGATCATGTTGGGAGGTATGGATGTGGCAGAAGCCTAACTAAATGTAGGATATGGGGACTATGTAAAAACCAGACCTGGACAAGACCCAGGCCCGGACATCAAAATCTGCAGTCCAGAGCTTGTAGTGTTTGGGCTGGGGGGTGTCTTGTCGGGGGGATGCCTGTGATAGCTGTCACCAGGGACATGGGGACGAGGAGTTTACAGCCTCCCCATGTAGTGAGGACCATTCCATTTTTTTGCTACATGCCTGGGCCATACAGGGAGGCTTTATTCTCCCTCTCCTCTCCCTGGTGACAGCTGTCACGTGAAGCCTCCTGGGACAGGACACCCCCAGGACGGGACAACCCCGGAGCGGACACAACAAGCTCCAGACTGCAGATTTTTATGTCCGGTCCGGGGTCTTGTCTGGGTACGGTTTTTACAGATACCCTAGGATATGTGCACTCATTGACTCCTAGAAAGCTGGAATAAGACATTTAAGGGCAAGATAATAAGCTTCAAAAAGTGATAAAGTGGTGAATTCTAAACAACCAGCCATCTAGCTGTTATTTTTCAGCCTGTAGTTTGACAGTTAGGAGTTGGTTGGCTGGTAGTTTATCTCACTCCACTTTATCACTTTTTGATGCTTAGTAAATCTGGCCATATAATATGATTCACAAGGCCAGTAGAATTGTCTCAGTGGGATGCTTTTGTTTATTTGGTACTTGCGTAATATCTGGGCGCCCAATTTTTTTTCATCGCATGCCACTACTTAAGGCATGCGATGGGACCCGAGTTTCGGGCTTTTTAGACGCTCCTTGTACAATGTAAAAATCGGTCGCATCGCATGCCATTACAATGGCATGCGATGCGACGCGACAGACCCGATTTTTACATTGTACCCAATGTTAAATGGCCCCCCAGACCCGATTTTTAATTGTATACCCACCATGATGGTGAATTATTAGGTAAAATGTCCCCCCATTGTTAACGCAACGCCACGATAAACGCAAACCCGAAGCGTGGCGAGCAGCGAGCCACCGAGCCCGAGGTGTGGCGAGCGCAGCGGAATACATGTGAAGTAATGCGCGTCCCCTCGCAGGGCTCGCAACGCTTCGAGCTCGGTGGCTCACTTCGCTCGCCACACTATATATGATCAACTCCACGCCGACGTGGATAGTGGGGGTATGAAAAGGTCGGAGGATGCGTACCGCCGCCGATCGCCACGCTTCGGGTTGCGTTGATCGTGGGGTGGCGTTAACAAGGGGGGGGGGGATTTCAGATAGTCATTACCCATCAGGGTGGGTGTACAATCAAAAATCGGGTCTGGGGGGGCATTTAACATAAGAATCAGGCATCGGGGTGCCTGTACAATTAAAAATCGGGTCCAATCGCATGCGATGCGACCGATGTTTGGTTGTACAATGACATAAGATTAAAAAATCGGGCGCCCAGATAATACACAAGTACCGTTTATTTAAAAAAATATTAATTTAAATATTGGGAACAAAATGTTTGTTGTTGTTATTATTGACCTATAAGTATGTGCCTGTTGCCATGTCCCCAATATGCCCACCTTAGTATCCCTTCTCTCTACACAGTAGCCCCTATGACCTGCTCTTCATAGGTATTTTTGGCTTTGTTCTTTATGCATGGTGCATACAGAGCAGAGCTGCTCTAGAACCCACTTATCAGGATCACATGGTGGAACACTCTGTATGCACAGTGCATGCAGAGCTGTAACAGACAATTGATCCTTGTGCTTGGGGTGGACACCACCCTATTACCTTTAGTACCCGGATACGAGACTGGGGATTTAGTAGTTGCACATTCAGTTTGAAAGTTTAGCTGATATACCTGCTAACAGCATCAAAGTGATTTCAAAGAGTATTTTCTTACAGGTATTGTTTATTGTGTGTATTTCCCCATTTTAAACTACTAATGATATTTCACATGATGATTAGCAAGTGGTACTCTAGCTGCTCAGTATTAGTGTATCATGGCCACTGAAACCACATTGTTTGAACACAGCTTAAAGCTGGCCATACATCAACCAACTTTTTCATGAGTCAAGCCAACCAGACAATTTACTTCTGACTGAAAGTTTGTGATGTCACAGAATTAAGCGGACACTGCCTAACTTGGCCCATTAAAAAATTGTGTATGGCTTTCTAGCCGCTACTGGTACTTTCAACCTAGTACTGGATACCCCAAAATGACAGGGTTTTATTGTAGACCGCACAGGGCTTTGCCAGCCTTGTTGGTGGTACTCTAGATGGGGTCCCTGAGCTATGCCCCTGGAAAACTTGGTAACATGGCTGGCTTTTCCAGGGAGTTGGGCCCAAAATAATGGACCAGTACACCCCCAAGGTGGTTATTACAAATAATAAAATTGCCTTTTGTCAAACATGGCTGATCAGGCAAGCTGCCTCTTGGCCAACCACGCGAGCCAGCTTGCAAATAAAAACACTAAAGCCCAGTTCACATGGGGCGATGGGGGAGCCAGTGCTGAGCAATGTGCTTAAGCATGGATTGCTCAGCACACTTCGCTGCACACACGCGATGCACCCGCGATGTGTGCTTAGGTAGTTAAAAAATAAATATATGTATAATAAAAACACTACGGTAGTTTACTTTCATCTTCCTTTTGTTTCATACTTGTTACGTTGTCTTTCAAATTAACTTTGGGGCATCTGTGGAAACATGGGTGCCGGACGGGATCCTGACAGTCATTAACCCGACGTCGGGATCCCGACAGTCATTAACCCGACGTCGGGATCCCGACTGTTAAAACACCGAAGGCCGAGTTCCCGGCGGCTGTCGGCTATTTTCCCTCGTGGGGGTCCACGACCCCCATAGAGGGAGAATAGAATAGGTGGCTCGGGTAGTGAGCCACCGTGCCTGCAGCGTGGCGAGCGCAGCAAAGGGGCTTTGTTGCGCTGGCCACGCTGTCTGAGTCCGGGCAGTCGGGATAATGACTGTCGGGATCCCGACTGTCAGAGAAACATACCACACCCTGGAAAAACAGACACAAAAATCCCTGTATTTATCTGCATGGACTGCCACAAAAGACAAAATGATTTCAGCTAGGAACATTCTGAACGACTTGCCTTTATTTAACATTGTACTAATGCTTATTTAGCGGTTCTCAGAGGTTGCTTTATGTTAAACCATGTGAACTGCTATGTAAGCCTAGCACCATTGTCAAATTGGACTACTTCAGGACAATTGAACAGGTAAGTATGAAATACGAGGGTGGATCAATAAGTACCTGTGTTTGAAGACAGGTGACATTGCTGAGGAAAGTTGGTATTACTATAGTGTACTTCCATCTTTCAAACAATGCCATACCAATTTCAGATGGATTCATAGTTTTTTTTTTTTCACCACAACAATGCACCAGCTCCCTCATGCGGAATTGTTGAGGTCAAATTGCATGAATTGCGCTATGAATTGTTGCAACATCCACCGTAATCGCCTGACTCGGCTCCCTGCAACTTCTTTCTGTTCGCTAACCTGAAAACGTGACTTGCGGTGAAAAAATTCAGCTCAAACGAGAAGGTCATCGTCGAGACAGAAGCCTAAATCATATTTTTTAAGAGGGTTTAAAGAAATTGCAGGGATGTTGGGAAAAGCGTTTTGCCGTGAAAGGAGATTATGTTGAAAATTAAATAAAAAAAATAGTGAAAAAATTTCGTCTTCATTCTTAACACAGGTACTTATTGATCCATCCTCATAAAACATGGCTGAAAATACACTTTAATTAATTATGCTATTTCTATAATTAAACTTTTTCTGTATTTTCTTTAGGGCGAATGTCAGTTTCTGGCTGGTACCAGTGTAAATTGATACTTGGTGGTTGTCCAAGTGCCAGCTTGCAATGCAACCCATTTTTGGTGACATTTACCAAAGACAAAATGTGTTTTTACAACTTTTATCTGTTTATCTTGAAGGAACAACATAACAGTAATGTCAGCATTGGCAATTGTGCCTGTTTGAATGGAGCAACTCTTGAATTGCTCAGCTTGGTGCTATATAGTGGCCGTTGGCATGCAAAACACTTGGATTCCCCCATAGAGGTGAGGAGTAGTGTTGGCCTTTTATTTTATAGGATTATCTCCTTACCCACATGCCTGGGTTATGGGGAAGAGGCCTGGTGCTATTGATGTCTGGAATGAATATACCCAGGAGGTGGTGATACACTCTTTTGAAGGTCTGACTCTACAGGGAAAACTTGCCCTGGTACCAACTGTCTTGAGTCTGGTTTGTGTTATAGTGCTCATTAAAGTGAAATCAAGACAGGGAACTACGCTGTTTTCCACTGGAATAATATTGCCCTAATCAGTGTATGGCCAACTAAAGTCTAGTAAACCAACACTAAATTAGGGAAAGGAGAGGTTCATGGGGACATTTATACACAAAACTGTACGTACCTCCTAAATTTAATTCAGCACTGTGTAAATTATTGTCATTCATTTAATGATAGACAGTCATATGGTCGACCACTAATGGTAGACAGTCACAAGGTTGACAGGGTCTAAAGGTCGACATGTAAATGTCGACATGGTCAAAAGGTCGATTTTTATGTTTTTAGGGTATCTATGTTGACATAGGTCGACATGGACACTGTCTAAGTGTACCGCGTGCGCTCGCCATGCTTCAGGCTCATTCTCCCTCCATGCTCTAGTGGCTAAACAGTCGGTCACGATCTACCGGTCGATCAAGGTATGCCCATAATGTGTATTCAAACTTCAGGCTGAAGCCTCTGAGAGGTTCTCAGAGGATTCAGCGTTCCCAGGCATGCAGTGCGGGGGTTTGCGGGTGCACGAGTGACGTCATGACGTCACCTGCGCACCCGTGCACTGCAAGTGAGGAGCCTATGTCACTGTGTGATAACCGACAGGACTGCTCAGCAGCGGGAAGGATTGGCAGCAGGGAGGCTCAGCGGCAGAGGCATGTAAACTGCACCTAAGCAGCGGGGATCAATGTAAGTGGGGACATTCACTGAATGTGTGGGGGAAGGGGGCTCGGTTATATGCTGCTATGTGTAAGCTTACACCAGTTGCTGCCTGTTATTAAAAGTGTGTGTGTGTATGTATGCAAATAATTTTTTTTACAAATTTTCATAATAAAATCTTGCCCTATGGGCATAGCAAATATATACACAGAATGGAAGATTTTTTTACAAAGCAGTATTAATAAAATACAATGGGTAATGTTTGAACTTCGAAACGCAGATGAAATTCCAACGCGTTTTATCATCAAGGTGACTTCATCATGGGCTGTGGAAGCACCACTGCTTCCACCACCCCTGAAGAAGTTACCGTGATGATGAAACTCGTTGGGCATTTTATCTGTGTTTGGAAGTGTTTGGACAGTGCTGCTATACAGACCACACTGTGCTAGAATCACTACAGCAGGCAGCGAAACCCCCAGGCAGGGAAGAGGAACTAATAGTGTCATTCGCTCCGCTAGGAAGCCTGTTGCACATATGCACACCAATTAAATTCAATGTTTTAAAAGGAACCCCAATTTATTAAATCGGTGAGGGGGGTGCTGTTCCCAGCAGTCGGGTATGCAATATTTTTAGATCAAGAGAAAAAAGGGGACTGCTTTGTGGGGAACGCACTAGAAAGAATGGAGTCATAAAATATAACTTTTATTATTAATATTCCCAGATTTGCTGTGTGGTAATTCTGATTGCAGCGAAAAAGTAGAAGTTAAAAACATTGACATACAAAAATATACACACAAATGTGCTCAAAGAGAGAAGTAAAGTGTTTTAAAATCACACTTGGATCCAATTTAAAAAATGTTTGTTTGATTTTTGCCCGTGACGTTGTGTCATATATGGTTGTTCCCTTTATAGGCAAACACTTGTAACCATGTATTGTGGTTTATGCTAATCTCGGATGTTATGAGGATTATTAACCCCTTCCCGACATTTGACGTATATATACGTCATGGCCGGGATGTACTTCCCGACACATGACGTATATATACGTCATGACTTTAAACGGTCAACGCGTCCAGAGACGCGGTGACAGAGGGATGATGTCTGCTGTCCCTGACAGCAGACATCCTCCCTCATTGCCCAGGGGGGGCAGCTATGCCCCCCGTTATGGGCGATCGCTGTGATTGGCTGTTCAAACATGAACAGCCAAAATCAGCGTTGAAATGTGCGATTGGTAAAAATTAGATGCTGCTGCCCCCTAGTGTCCCAAAAAAATAAATGAGGTTAAAATAATGATTTTTTAATAAAGTATAGATATGGTCTTTGTTAGTTATTAACTATTTTGAGTGGTATGATTATTTGTCTCACAAGCAGAAAATGTAACATTTTGCAAATAGCAAAATGTTCCATTTTTTTACGACATTTTGGTATTTTTCACAAAACAAAAAAAAATTGTATCGACCCAAATTTACCACTAATTTAAAGTACAATGTGTCACGGGAAAACAATCTCAAAATCACTAGGATAAGTAAAAGCAAAAAAAAGTTATCCCCACTTAAGTGATACATGTCAGATTTGAAAAAAAGGCCTCTGTCAGGAAGGCAAAAACATGCTGCGTCGGGAAGGGGTTAAAGTGTCTGGTGCCCTGTCAGAGGTGTATTTAATTATACACCAATTGTATTCAGTGTATTTTGGTGCCACCTATTGGTGGTTAATTATCTTGCACTGGGTTTATCAGACATGGCTCCAAAAACTGCATTTAATATTTTCCTTTTGTTATAACTCAGGTAGGTGTATCCTATGTATTCTATGGAAGGGTTTGAGTGGTCCCTTACTGCCCTCAGATTAATTTGCATCTGGTTGATTTGCACCTAATGGAGAACCACTACCTGCTTCACCCTGGGTGTTGTATTTTTACAAACACCTGGGTGGTCTTGGTAGCGCACAATTACACTAACATCACATCATTATCAATACAGGCTAACAAACATTTCAATTGGTATCACAAAACCGTCGCAAGTGTTTTGCTGACTAGTTCAGCTTTATCAAGGCCTTATTACCATTTTTTAAATTGGATCCAAGTGTGATTTAAAAACACTTTACTTCTCTCTTTGAGCACATTTGTGTGTATATGTTTGTATGTCAATGTTTTTAACTTCTACTTTTTCGCTGCAATCAGACTTCCCACACAGCAAATCTGGGAATATTAATAATAAAATAATTAAAGTTATATTTTATGACTCAATTCTTTCTAGTGCGTTCCCCACAAAGCAGTCCCCTTATTTCTCTTGTTCTAAAAATAGGGAAGAGGAACTGCATGGGTTTTCAAATATGGCGGGTACTAGAATGAACACTATATATACACACATATACATATATATGGGTATTTGCATTCCTTGTTAATGCCCTCAATACACATATTTGAAAGTCCTCAGAGTGCCGCAGCTTTTTTGTTCCTTGGAAAGTTACCAAATTATTCTGGAGGGCACCGGGGCGAGCCACAGTTCATATGGCCAATTTTGGTCCAATTAAGGGCACTCACCAAATTTTAAATAAGTGTAAGAATTTATTACCATTTCATCTGTTCAGTCACAGAAAACAATTCTGGGGTCGACGTTTCGGCCACGTATGGCTTTTTTCAAGACCGCACAGCAATTGACAACCGTTCAGCTCCAGAGACCAGGGTACCCTGGTCAGAGCAGGTTTGGCAGTGTGAAAGCAGCATAAAACAGTGAAGCCAATGCAACTGCATACAGGATTGTCTGAGAAATGCCCTGAAATCAATCACAAAACACTTTTACTTTTGTTGCTTCTCCCCAGAATGGCCCTGAAACATACCCTGACTCTCACTCACTTTGCAACTAAATACTCTCTGGGACCACCATCACATGACCATCAAGACACTTTGCAGTGCAACTAAAGCAGCCCATACACGCTGCTCTGTGGGCGTGCTGTACTAGCACGGATCACATTGCATTGTATTGCATGTGCATCCGTTGTGCATGCAATGCAATGCAATGTGATGAAACCTAAGTACAAAAAGTATGTGCAAGCATATACTATTTGTACTTAGGTTTCATCAAATTGCATCGCATTGCATGCACAACGGATGCACATGCAATGCAATGCAATGTGATCCGTGCTAGTACAGCACGGAAAGCACGCCCTCATAGCAGCGTGTATGGGCTGCTTTAGATCAGGTGTTCAGGTTACTGATAAATACTCACAAACAAAACATTGGGTTACCCTCAGTGGCGGCTCCTGCCTTAAAGGTGCGTACACACGGGCGATTTTGGACAAAATCGCGGGAAATATGGTCGCTGAGTGACTATATTGCCCGCAATGGGAGTGTGCACCGGCGATATATCGCTGGGTGCGCGCTCCCGTTTTTGCCCCTGTGGTGATCGCTGGTCGCAGGAACATGCTCCTGCGACCAACTGATTACCACTGCCGGGCTCTCCCCGGCAGTTTCTATATCATCAGCGACCATCTCTGGTCGCTGATGTAAAGTAGAAACTGAGCAATATATTGCTCAGCCATATATTGCTCAGCAATATATGGCTGAGCAATATATCTCCCCCGTGTGTACACAGCATTAGACTTAAGGGGGGCTGCAATTTCCTGAGTACTGCTCGTTGCAAACAGTCATTAATTATTTGCAGGTTATTAGTTTGATTTGCGCTGTACTAGTGTTTGTATGCATTTACTCTAAATAAATGATGTACTCATATGCACACAAACACAGTTACAGAGCAAAATACACCCTTTTTAATAACTTTAATATTAATAAAGATCTACACACAAATATTATTAAAATAAAATAATCTTCCATGCACCTCTCTGGTGCAATGCATACCTTCTTTCAGCTGCATCACCCTGAGTGACTCACTGAAGTCTGGGCATGCTCACTGCAGAGGAACTGCTTTTGGGCTGCACAAGCAGCAGCCCATAGAAGCACTGTAGCTCTGGCAATTTGCCCAGAATGGCTTCCTGTTGGAAGCTATTGCTGTCATCGCTCCATGTACCGGCAGACCAAGAGGGGGAGGAGTTTCCAGCTTTGTGTATGATGAGCAGTAGCAGCTTCCAATAGGAATATATTACATGCTGCCCACAGGGTTGGGCTGTTGCTGTGTCTGCCCTGCTGCTTCATGGAGCCTGGTGAGAGGAGGTTACCAGCGTGTCAGAGACTCAGACAGTCAGAAACAGAGCTCCGGAGGTAGGGGAGGGTGTCCGCATGGGGAAGCACCTGAGTTCTGCTGCTGTCTGTCTGTGTCTCTGGTGTTGTGATTTTAACTGGAGGGGCTGCAGTCCTGCAGCCCTATAGCAGGAGCCGCCACTGGTTAACCTACATCTCTGAATCAGTCCTCAATTCCATCTGTTTAGTTGTGCAAGCACTGACCAATGAACTGTGTGCCTAATATATTTTGTCAGGATTTTCACTAGTCAGTTGAAGTACATACAGTTGCTGGTGGGGCTCTCTGTAATCCAAAATATCCACAACCATAATTCTTTTTGCATGCAGTACCTGCTGCTTTGATGGAGGAAGATGAAGATTGTCCAGAACTTGTTCCTATTATAGATTTCCAAAAAGATGATCAACCACAGACCAAGATTCCAGTCACTATCATAACAGGTTATTTGGGTAAGCAGAACACAACCTATGATAAAGCTTAATACTTTGCATTAATAGCTATCTGTAATGAAGGATGGATTTTTTTTTTTACATGAAAATGTACCATTGAAATTACCAGTTGCACTGGTAGGATTATCCATTAGCATTATAGGGTAATTCTGTGTTTTTTGTTGTTGTTGTTGCAATATTAAATTGGTTTAATTTTAACAAAATAATATTTGCATATATTTCCAGTTTATTTTCTTAATTAGAAGTTATTGCAGTGCACCAGACAAACCTGTCACATAATGCCTCAGAACTTACCATATGAGATTCTAATAATTCTGCTGTGTTTGTATAGAACTCAGCATATCATGCTATCGCTTCTAATTTTAAGTACATTTTGGGGTTTATTCCAATGGGGGAAATAGCAGCGGGTGCCAACTCAATGCTGTCTTTCCCAACAGCATTGAACAGGCATCTCGACAGAACGGACCCGACATTAAAAGCAGTCGGGCCCGTTTTGCCGAGAACGGCCATGGATTGTCGAGATCACGGCTGTATCTCGACGATCCATGACCGTTTTTCACGGCCACACCCCCTTTTCAGAGTTTGGCAGGCGGGACCATTGAATCCAGTCTGCCGAATATCAGTCGAGTGGGACGAGAACGGGCCAGGGTCAAGACGGTCGGGATGTCCTGACAGTCGTGACCCGTGATTGAATACCTCCCTAAGGGGGTTATTCTAGTCCATTCTTTCTGACAAAATCCTTCCTAAGGTGCTTACACACGGGGGCGATTTAGTGCAAAATCGCGGGAAATATGGTCGCTGAGCGACCATATTGCCCGCAATGGGAGTGTGCACCGGTGATATATCGCCGGGTGCGCGCTCCCGTTTTTGCCCCTGTGGTGATCGCTGGTCGCAGGAACATGCTTCTGCGACCAGCTGATTACCACTGCCGGACTCCCCCCGGCAGTTTCTTTTTCATCAGCGACCATCTCTGGTCGCTGATGTGAAGTAGAAACTGAGCAATATATTGCTCAGCCATATATGGCTCAGCCATATATGGCTGAGCAATATATCTCCCCCGTGTGTACACAGCATTAGATGGACAAAACCATGTGCACTGCGGGTGGGGCAGATGTAACTTGTGCAGAGAGAATTTAGATTTGGGTGGGGTTTTTCTTCAAAGTGAGATCTATATTGAAGTGTAAAATCATGCAGTCAGTATTTTCCCTGCACAGAAACAAAATAACTCACCCAAATCTAATTCTCTCTGCACATGTTACATCTGCCCCCCTGCAGTGCACATGGTTTTGTCCATCTAAGAAGGATTTTGTCAGAAAGAATGAACTAGAATAAACCCCTAAGTCTTTTAGCATTTAAAATTTTCGACACCTTGTGCTGAAGTGTGTATTCTACAGTGTTATTTTGTGAGCATAGATCATTAAGGGCAGATTTCAGTTCAAACATGGTCATGATGGGGGTGCGAGGAAAGAACTATTTTGCAGGCAGTTATGTTTTGGAACATAACGTTGTGTCCATTGCATAGAACTGAATTTTTTTCACTTGTAAATAGTAATTTAAATGCAACTTCCTGTAACCTTTTTCACACTAGTAATTTAGTTTTATGTGGTACAATACTGCCATTTTGTGGAGCCACCAGATATAACTGTTCTAGGATGACTCATTCTAACCATGGGCTGCACTTTGGTCACCACTAGAGGGCCACATTTGACTTATTTGGAAAGTGGCCTTTGATTAAAAAATTGTAATAAACTAATTTTATAACATTTCCAAAATTGTGCTCGCTTATGACATCTCTGGTTAAATATCCAAGTTGTGACCTGTTTTTTTTTTTTTTATCAATTAGGTGCTGGAAAGACAACTCTCTTGAATTATATTTTAACTGAACAGCACAGCAAGAGAATCGCAGTCATTGTTAATGAGTTTGGAGAAGGTAATATGTCATTGTGCAATTAATATGCTGGAATGACTTAAGCTGTGTACACACGGGGGCGATAGGGGCTGAAATCGCTGGAAATATGGTCGCAGGCGACCATATTGGCAGCGATTGGAGTCTGCACCGGCGATAAATTGCCGGGTGCACGCTCCCGTTTTTAGCCCCCTTATGATCGCTGGTTGCAGGAGCTTGCTCCTGCGAACAGCTGATTACCTCTGCTGCTCCCCCGGCAGAGGTTCCCTTTCATCAGCGACCATCTCTGGTCACTGATGAAAAGGAGAAACTGAGCAATATATTGCTAAGCAATATATCTCCCCCGTGTGTATGGAACTTTAAGACTAATATACTGCTTCTGTAATAAGTTGCTTAATTGTGTGTCTGAAGCAATAAAAAACAATATTTTCTTTAGCGTGAATGGCTGATTTTGTTGGCTATAGGGTTTCTGTGGCATTAAAACAATGGCAAACCATTGTGAATTGATTTCATAAAGGCTCTGGCTTTGTTCCCTACAGCTAATCATTCTTGCATCTGGGAACATAGAGTTCTCCAATTGATCCTGGCAAACTGGATCGTGATGATACTATGATAATAAAAGGTACAAAGAAAAAACATATAATGCGCTGGAAACAATATATATCTGAATAAATGCAAATATTTAATAAAAACTTAATTAAATACACATATAGTATATAACACTGGCCAGTGATAAAAAAAACACAATTCCATAAAAACACAATTAGTTGCAGACAAAATCCAGTGTGGTGGATTCAACACAAGTTGGGTATAGCTGTTCTTTTTGTCCCATATATAGGTGGGGAGGGTTAGTGGCTCCCTTATATTTTAGATTTTGCCTGGCCAAACACAATAAAAATGTAGAGAAAAAAAATATAAAAATATATTTAGTACCCCTCTCTTAGCTCACTATCTGAAGAAGCCGCCGAACCCCTAAGGAGGCGGGGAAACGCGTCATACCGCTAATTCTGACTGAGCAACCTCATCTCCAGAGTGCCAGAGAAATAGAGCCCTGTTACCTGCAGCAAATCTCCTGGGTTTGGTAACCACACCACTTTCAATCTAACCCGGAGCCCGGGCTTCCAGGAACTTTAAAAAGACTGCTGCAACACAGCCCATTAAACTGCACCGGTGCATATACAGCAGGTACAGAGAGATTTCTCCCTTTGGATTTTTATATTTTATTTTTATTTTTTCTCTCTTCCCCTCTCTTCATCTATAACCTAAGAGAGGGGTACTAAATATATTTTTATTCATTTTTATATATTTTTTTCTCTACATTTTTATTGTGTTTGGCCAGGCAAAATCTAAAATATAAGGGAGCCACTAACCCTCCCCACCTATATATGGGACAAAAAGAACAGCTATACCCAACTTGTGTTGAATCCACCACACTGGATTTTGTCTGCAACTAATTGTGTTTTTATGGAATTGTGTTTTTTTTATCACTGGCCATACTATATGTGTATTTAATTAATGTTTTATTAAATATTTGCATTAATTCAGATATATATTGTTTCCAGCGCGTTATATGTTTTTTCTTTGTACCTTTTACTATCGGGAAATTGGCATTTCCTATAACCACGCTGCAGGAACCTACTGTGTGTGTTACTCCCATATACTTTATAAAGAATTTGGCACACGGTAGTGTATATGGTCTACACCCTAATAGTTAAAATAAGGACATAGTACGGTTCGAGGTCTAGTGCCAATATATTTTTCTTGTTTTTGTGTCTTCAATACTATGATAATACAATCAGAAATAAGGGTTTAAAAAGTCTAGAGCATTTACATTGGATGATATAGGAACCAGAAACAATAAAGACCATAAATATATTTAGCTTTGCATTAAAAACAAAGAGCATTGAGATACTAGAAAGTATGTTTTAGCGATTTGGAGTCAATAGGTGCGATCATTTTTCATCCTACACAATAAGAATACATAGGAGATAGCCTTTTTAGGTGTACTACATAGGATTACACTGGGTGAAATAGGCAATGCCTTAAACTGATGGCACACAATGGGAGAGAGAAAATTTTCAGTGATCTTTGCAACATCACAGCCACATACTTTTCGTTCTCCTCAGAGAACCAGACGAGGCAGCCATGTCAAACGCACTCCATTGGTTTCAATAAACAAATAAGAAATATGTGGAAATAAATATGTCTGTCTGTCTGTCGATCTAATTTAAAAAAAAAAAAATATCTCCCATTGCAATATTACTTGTACCGTGTTTCTCCAATGTATTTTTATTGAATACTTTACAGGAAGTGCTGTAGAAAAGTCATTGGCCATTAGTCATGCTGGAGAACTATACGAGGAGTGGTTGGAGCTAAGAAATGGATGCTTGTGCTGTTCGGTCAAGTAAGTAAAAATGTAATAGGGATACAGGTAGGTGAGCATCTGTCGTGCCTCTGACCTGGGCAGTGTGCTAGCAAATAAGGAGGCTAAGTATGCTGAGGAGAGGTGGAGGCGTGTACAGAGCATGGGGGCAAGGACGAAGGCAGAGTGGGCATGGACCTGTACCGTTGTAAGACGTTATAAACAACTAGTTACTACAGGAGTGCCCACATAGGTTGTTGCCACGTAATTAAGCGTAATGTAGCACTGCATAGAATTCGTAGCATGCCATGCTATTCGCACCAGCTTGTCTCCCATTGGCCGTGAATGGATAGTGGATGTGTACGTATCCACTATCCCTTGCTATGCTTGGCACAACATATATGGACACATCTCTACATAAAGTATGGCGCTTCAAATAAGAGGTGGACTGCAATATTTTTGACAAGATTATCTTTGTTAAGATCCTGAAAGTGTTAACATCTGTTCACACTCTTTACATTAATTAGTAAAAAGGGATTGAAATCTGTATAAAATCTAATTCCCATAAGGGAGTTTCTATCATAATTAACCTTGTCTCTGGTTTAGCTGCCAGATTAATACTGGCGATTGTCACATGAGATTATCAGCATCATGTTGTATTACATGTTACAGATATTACTCGCATTACAGGTCTGGAATGTAATATGCTCTGTTCTTCCAATTTACTGGGGGTAAATTTATTGTTAAGCCTGTATGAAGCTCCAGAGATATCCTAAATGTTAATAACAGACCAAAATAATCTCCAGAAAATGATAAAGCATCACCAGTGGGATTGTGGCCTAAATTTGTTGTTTACCCCAATGGGGTTGGATGTAGTGTCCAGAAGCATCAGTGTTGCTCTTTGCAACCTGCCAAGAAATTGTATGCCCCATGCTGCGTGAGGTTTATTATAATTCGCTCCTTACCTCAGATGTTGGAACTGTCCACTTTCTTAACTTTAGCTATTAAAGAAAATATGTTTTTGTTTATATGCTGCATGCACTTTTTTTTTTTTGCAACAGGGACAATGGATTGAAAGCTATAGAAAATCTAATGCAGAAGAAAGGGAAATTTGACTACATTTTACTGGAAACAACAGGTTTAGCAGATCCAGGTACCTTCAGCACAACATTGTATTTCTGCTTTAATGTAAACCATTGCAAAATGCTTGATGGATTCTGCACTGTACCTGTATGATCCTCTATAAGTTAATTAATGAATACGTAGTCTTCCCTTTGCCATTATTCTGTTAAAGTCATGTTAACTGTTTTCTATAATTTTTCTCCTTCATCGGCATCGAAAAATGCATATTTGGCAGTTTCATTACTATATCATTCCCAATGGGAAGTATGGGCCAGATGGTGCAGATGTATTAAGCCTGGAGAAGAGATAAAGTGGAGCTAAAGTTAAAGTAAATAAAGCACCAGCCAATGAACTGTGTTTGAGAATGACAGTTGGGAGTTGATTGGCTGGTGCTTTATCATGGGCGGGGGTAAAAATCCGAAATATTCTGAAAAAACAAGATCTCCGGACACGGGAGACTCTACCTGTATAAGAATTTGCAGACCATTAAAGGTGCGAGACACAAACTGAATTGGGAGGGGCAACATTTGTAATAATATTTATAATGTATGTAATAATGGGGCAAATGTATTAAGCCTGGAGAACAGATAAAGTGACAGTCAATCAACTCCCAACTGTCATTTTCAAACACAGTTCATTGGCTGGTGCTTTATGTCCTTTCACTTTCTCTCCACTTTATCTCTTCTCCAGGCTTAATACATCTGCCTTTATGTTAGGTATTAATTACAGCTTGTTACAGACATTGGGCAGATGTAATAAGCCTGGAGAAGAGAAAGCTAATGGTCCTGCATACACACTTGTACAATAATCTGGGTGCAACAATTGTATAAGTGTGTTTCTAGATTTACATGGATGTAACCAATTGTTCAGCCAGTGGGGGACTAGTATTCTCCATATCCTTCAGAGTGAACTGTATAAATGTGGGTACACTTTTGGGGACTAGTATGAGTTAAACAAGACATTGAATGGAGTTTAGATTCTTACCGGATGCTCTATGATTATAGAGAATTATTTCTTAATGTTTTGATTGTGGTGAGTTTGATGTAGAAACCCCAAGTCAATCAGTTCTGTATTGGCAGAATGTCGAGGCTCAAGGTTCTATTCTGCTGTTTATTATTCACATCATAAAATCATATTTATTATATTTGCTTACATGTTACACCCTGCTAAATAACAACCAGCTAGATATGTTAGGTTGAGTTATTTTGACATGCATAAGGTCAACATGAGAATGTCGACATGGTCAAATTGGTGACATGCAGTACATCAACAGTGACCAATTTAGATATTCATCATGAGCAGATGTAGGACATGTTGACTTGAAGGAATGTCAACATAACGTCTCTGATGGCCTAGCGGTTACTTAGCTGGGTTTGGCGGTAGTGGCATCTCCATCAGTGTCCTCAGGGTTCCGGCGGTCACACGATAAACAGATCTAGTGCTGACATCCCTAATCCTAATACCCAACTCTAAACTTCCCCCTATTATCTAAACCTAACGTCCTGGTGATCCATAAACCTGCCATGATCCTGAGAATGTCAACATTTCTGATTTCGACATTGTGAACATGTCAACACTCTAAGGACGGTTCAACCTGTTGAACCATTTCAATATTTTAGGGTTGTCATTAATGATAGCAATGTGACCAGATACCAGATGGGGAATGTTGCGTTTTATTGTATGCATAGTCAGCCGGTATAATAATGATATTTAGCACCTCCACAGCACCATTTAATTGATAGAAACTGCCCTAACTTAATTATACTTTTATGATATTTGTCCTGAAAGTACAAGAGCTGCTTGTAACCTTGTCACTATGAAGCAATTCTTATTGGCACCTGAGTTATTTCTCATTTATCAGCCTGACACACAGAGGATCCTAGCCAAATAATTGTCATGCTGAAGGAATTTAATTTAAAAGATAAGACATTGATTCAGCCCCTGTTACTTGCAAACCCCATTTCAGCCAAATCGGAAAACTATTAGTTTTTTTGGGACAGAAATCAATCGGTATCAGGAAACCATCAGGTTATGTGGTGATTACTATATCCTGCATGGGTAAGCACTGTAAGCGGCTGACAGGTATTACAATGTTGACTCAAAGTGATGCTTGGACAACCACATCTGATCCTGTCAGGAAGACAGCTCCAGACGCCTCAGCAGGCTCTGTTACCATTGCCTCTCATCTGTTTGGACAGGCCTGTCATGCACGTGTCTGTGGCGCTATTCAGGAAGTCCAATAGCTCTCTGTTGCCATTGTTTCCCTCCTGGTGATGTTGCTGCAAAGAGACATTCTAACGCCAGTTATTTAAAGATAAAAGGCAGAGTGTTATTATTTACAAGCGTCCCGAAGAGGCACCTGTCACTGAGATTTTGAGAGCTTACTTTATGAAATAATGTTTAAGAGACAGACATTGCACATCAGTTGAATGACAGTATGTTCCAATGGTACAATGCTATATGATTTACTTTAGGAACCCGCATTTCACGTCTAATGAGAAAGAGAGATAAAGTATATAATGTATGGCACACGTATTTACATATGGAAAAAGACAGCCTCTATGTGCAAATGGAAGCTAAATTAATTCAATGTCCAGCATATCGTCCATAACCATAGTGCAGATCCCCTAGTTAGCCGCCCTCAAGGACCGTATCTGAACGTATAGAGAGATGAAAAAAAAAAAAACACGGTGCACACAATGCTGATGTACCTTCAAGGCAATCCTTAGTTAAGGATTGATATAACTAGCATACAAACATATAGAACACACACAAACTGGCAGAGCTGATAAAACCAGCTTGGTGCAATGTGTGCTTATGACCTGCTGAGTTGATGTCACTACGTCTGCATCTATGTGGATCAGCTATGCCATATATTTTTGAGTTTTATTAATCCTTAGGTAAATGTTGACTTAAACGTACTTCACTTGTATGCCCCATTTTTTGCCTCTTTCTATTATGGTACATAACTGACTGCATAAAGAAAAGAAAGTTTTAAAATTCTTTAATGATAACGGTTTTGTTTTATGTTTTATATGCTGACAGGAGCCGTGGCTTCCATGTTTTGGGTTGACGCTGAGCTGGGAAGTGACATATATCTGGATGGTATGTAAATCATTTTGGGACTGTAATTCGGAACAAGTGATAATATAACTGTAAGCAGGGACAAATTGGGGAATTAAGATGGCTCTGAAAAAAGCGGCCTCACATGGGCGGATACAAATCAGCTGTAGGTGGAGCCAACATCCTAACTGCAGCCTATAACCAGGTACACAGTGGAGCTGGTATCCGGACTCATGATAGACAGTCATATCATATGATAGACAGTCATAAGTTCGACCACCATTGGTTGACAGCCAAAATGTCGACATGACCAAAAGGTTGAATTGAAAAAGGCTGACATGAGAAAAAAAAAAATTGAGCCGATATGTGCCAACAGGCGGTATTTCATGCCCTACCATCCACTATGGTGTGGAGGGAGAATATAATCGTGTGCCAAGCGCAGCCCGAAGCATGGCGTGTGCCCGAAGCATGGCGAGCGTAGCAAGACATGTGAGGGGGTGCAGTAAAATTAGACGGTGTCCATACCGTTCTATGTCGACATAGACACAAAAAAACATGAAAAACTCATGTCCACCTTTTGACCCTGTCGACATTTTGACCCAGTCGACCTTTTGACCCTGTCGTCCTTTTGACCCTGTCGTCCTTTTGACCCTGTCGTCCTTTTGACCCTGTCGTCCTTTTGACCCTGTCGTCCTTTTGACCCTGTCGACCTTATGACCGTAGACCTAGACATTGTAGATCTAAAATACCATAACCAGTGGAGCTACAGGCAATCTGGATGATTTTTTGTGGCTTTTTTCCTTAATAAGATGTGGCTCCCACATTGAGGATGCTGCAGATTGGGGGTCGTTTTGTAGCTTTGAGAGGAAAGAGAGCAGGAGGGAGGAACCTGTGTGGGGAGAGAAAGCATTACAGTGAAACCTGTGAGGCGAAAGGGGGTTTGGTGGTAACATATGGTGGTGTTTGGAGCTGTAAAGAGAGAGAGGGCAGGAGAGGGAATCTCTGTGTTTGTGATTTTTTTGGTGAAGGGGAGTAAGGTGAGTGGGAAAGGGAAACCTGTTCAAGGAGGTCGGGGGTACCACTGATGTGTGTGGGGGTGTGGGTGTGGTTTGGAGATGTGTGGTTACAACAGAAGATAGGGACATGCAGGGGGTGCAGCAGATGGGGGAATATGTGTGTGTGTATAACTGGAGAAGATGTGTTTTGTAGAGAGCAGCCTATTCTATTGGTTTCAGAAGCTCTCCTAAGCTGTGGTCAGTGATGCACTACTGGTGGCAGGCAATGTTCCCTCTAATTTTACGAAGGCTGTGTGCGGCAAAAGATTTTGGCTGTGCAACTTTGGAAGGAAATTAAAAATTTTGTGCGTCACTTATATATAACTGGAAAATGACGTTCAGCATTTGTGTTAACTTTACTTCAAAATGATATTAAACATTTAAACATTCAAAACACAGCACACAATGTAGTTAATGGGTGAAACACACATTGAGTCCACTGCAAAAAAGGGACCACTGCTGAATTTGTGCGCTCTGTTGTAATGTCTGTGCGCACGTTTGTCGAGTTGTGTGCGCGCGCACATGCGCACAGCTTAGAGGGAACACTGGTAGCAGGGCTGCATCCAGCATTTGGCCCCACAGCATAGATGGCCTCTCTGCAAATATCCCTGTGTCAGGAATGGGCAATCCGCCCTTGACCGTATGTTAAATTTCAGAGAAAATCACATTGACAGGTCAGAGGTGGCCTTTATTGGGACTGTGGCCTGTGATCCCATAGAATTAGAACTTTAAAAGCAAAACTATATGTTATATATATATATATATATATATATATATATATATATATATATATATATATATATATATATATATATAGTAACATATTCTCTTTTACTTTACATTTTCTATCATATGACTAGTGGTGTGTTTAATATACATTTGTACAAAATACAGGAAGTTAAAGAAACAATTTTAGAGCCTCATGCCCCCCTTGTGTGTCTTCCATCCTCATGCCACCCTTGTGTGTCTTACAGCCTCTCATCTCATGCCCACCCCCCTGTCTTACAACCTCATGCCCCCCTGTATAGCATCTCGTCCCATCCCAGAATCAGATCGTAGAGTCTACAGTCAGTGGTGTGTACATCAAAATTCGAATAATTTACAGTATGTGCCATTATCTGCTTGTTCATCACTGTATATGTTTGCCTATGTATGTCACTGCATACAGGCTTGTATGTGTTATACTGAGCTTACATAATCCAACTACAGGAAATCTCTGTATTACTAGTAACACCAGAATCTAGACATTGGCTTTTGCATGCAAATGCTGAAAATCTAGCTTTAATTTGTGCTATTTACAGCTGTAACCATTTAGCATACTCTTCTTTAGTGGAACTTGTTTTTAACCCTTTGAGTGCCAAGTGATTTTGTCAAAATTGGTGTGAAAATTGCCAAGCAAACATTTTTATTCATCATAATGTCCTGTAATGTTTACCTTAAACAGGAAATATAATGTTTTTTTTTTACACAGCATTTTTAATTTGAATTCATATAACAAATGTGGGCAATGCTGTTTTTTTTTTTTTTTTAGCCAATATTTAGCATATCTCTCAAAGAGCTGTTGGCACTCATATTTTGTGCATCTCTCACAGAGATGTTGGCACTCAAAGGGTTAATATGATTTTTTTTATTTCATTCTTAAACATCCTACAATAAATGTGAGTTTGAACTACTACATTGCTTTACAACGATTTATACTTTCCACAGGCATAGTATCATTGGTTGACGCCAAATATGCATTGCAAGTAAGTACTGTACCTAATTGTAAGTTTTACAATACACAATAATGCAATTATGGTAGATGAAAAAGTCTGCTGAGAAGAATCAGTGTAATAGTGGTACAGGTTGAGTATCCCTTATCCAAATTATTCTGAAAACCATACATTCCAGAAAGTGAAAACTGCTGTCCACTACTGGGGACATCTGTAACAGCACTACTGGGGACAACAGATCTAACTGGCACTAAATATGTGCAAGAAAATGATTGCTTGCCATTTAAATTCAGTATCTGAGATAGTACACAAACTCTGTTTCATGTTTTGAAACCTTGTTTTATGCACAAATAAAATATATTTGTGTGTATTTCATGTATTTGATGTGTTTTTACAACATAAATGCAAGATACCTAAAGATACCTCAAGATACATCATTGAAATATAAAAATATTCTGAAATATGGAATAATCCGTTATCCAATCCCTGTGGAGGAGCCGCTGCTCTGGTCCCGCTCGTGCATATGTAATGAGCGGGACAAGTGTGAAGTGAATATCTAATGAGCAGCTCCCCGCCCACTGCTGGCGAATGTGTAAAAAAATAAATAAAATATAGGCTGCACTGGAATTATATGCAACAGACGCTACAGAAATTTGGAATTAAAGGTTATATTCTTGATGCCATATTAGCTCTATACTCCCGCCCATCAGCCAAAGTATTCACCAATGGCTGCCAATCCACAAATTTTGACATAACCAACGGTACTAGGCAAGGCTGCCCCCTTTCCCCGTTAATATTTGTTCTTGCTGTAGAACCACTGGCAGAATTTATCCGAAACGACCCCTTAATATCAGGTCCATTACTAGGGGGGTTCCAGCACAAAGTATGTCTATTTGCTGACAACATTTTAGTATGTCTCACAAACCCAGAATCATCTCTCCCACGATTACACTCTGTCCTAGATCTTTACACACAAGTCTCCTACTACAAACTAAATACTAACAAAACAGAGGCCCTCCCACTACATATTTCGACTGAATCTATTCAATCCATGTAAGCCCATTACAAATATGCTTGGCAAAACAAATCTCTTAAATACCTCGGTGTACATCTTGCTAGAGACTCTGACCTAATACCCTGTAACTTTGACCCTCTACTCAGAGCCTTTGAGACTTTAACTACGGAATGGCTTTTGCGGGATGTTTCGTGGATGGGGCATGTAGCGGCGGCCAAGATGATTCTCCTTCCCAAACTCATGTATCTATTCAGAACCATCCCTCGCCCTTTTCCCAAATCAATCTGCAATAAGTTTAACCGTATTCTTTTATCTTATGTTTGGGGAAAGAAGAAAGCTAAAATCGCCAGATCCATTCTTACTGCTCCAAAAGATAAAGGGGGAATAGCTTACCCAGATCTAGAAAAATATCATGCGGCCTGCATTCTAAGGCAAACTAGAGATTGGGCTAATACGAAATTCCTTAAACCTTGGGTTAGTATGGAACGAAATGTCATATCTCCCTTTCAATTATTAGACTTGCTCTGGCTATCCCCTTCAGCTATCACATGTAAAGCAATTACCACCACTTTGTCCCTGTGGCACAAACTTTGTAAGACCCAACCAAATCTTTCAAGTCCTGCCCCATACTTATCCCTCCAATCTATTGCGTATATGATTCCAAATCTAGACCTGAGTTCGTGGAGGTCACAAGGTCTTATGTCTCTCCAAGACATTCAAGCACAGGACACCCTACTCTCGATCTCCCAACTCCAAGAACGCTTCCAACTCCCAAAACAAGACATTTATAAGTATCTCCAAATTAGAAGTTGGCTCTCTACATTCCACGATAAACCCCTAATCCCCAAGACCTACTTGAAACAAATCTCTCTTCTTATAAACGCTAAATTAAGCCGGGGAAACATCTCGAGATGGTATGGTCTTATTATAACAGAATCCATGAATCTAGTATTTCCCTCTCAGACCAATTGGGAGAGAGACCTTGGAGATGTTTTTGATACAGAAATCTGGTCAAGAATTTTCTCATCCTGTTTTAAAATCTCAAGATGTGTCTCCCACACAGAGATGTTTCTCAAACTCTTCCACAGAGTCTACCTTGCCCCCCGAACTCTTACATACAATCTGGCCCGAAGCCTCGCCCTACTGCTGGAGAGGATGCGGACAGATCGTGAGCATATTACATGATTTTGGAACTGTCCTCACATTCAAACACTCTGGACAGCAATTTCTGATCTAATATCGAAGGTACTGGGTTATCATGTTCCCTTGAGCCCCTTGATCGCATTATTTCACTATTCTCACCCGCATGTACTCGAGCTATATCCTTGGCCATATACTTATTGCCTCTAAGGCTGCTATAGCCCAGCACTGGAGAATGCCAACTATCCCCTCCATTCAAGGTATATAAGCCAAAATTCACAAGCACTTTATATGTGAACCAGCCCCCAGTCCATACAATCCCCCTTCACCTCTTACCAGAACTAAATGGGCTAAATGGTCTTTATACTAAACTGTCGACTCTACTCAGACTTCCTAAATACTTAACCCCTCAATTGACAGCTTACACTCCCCTTCTTTTTCCTCATAGTTATGTAGAAATTGTACCTTAGCAAATGATAACCCGAAAGACATCCCTCCTGATTGTGCTCATGATTTTATTGTTACCAGTTCGCTATTTGTATGATTTATAACAGCAGCATGTCTGAATTAATGAGATCTAGATATGATTATATCCTATAGTATAACATATCCTGTAACACTTTCCCCCTCCTTCCCCTTTTTATTTCTTCCCCCGTATTCTTTAACCAATGACTATGTAACTGTACCGGTTTTTGATCTGCGTTATATTATGGTTGTCATGTCAAACTTTTTGATACTTGCATAAAACCTCAATAAAAATGATTCATTAAAAATGTATTTATTCATGTGCTACAATCACATGAATAAAAATAGCATGTCCCTTCACAGAATAAAATTTCATATTTTTTTCACCTAAAAAAACAACAAAAACCTTTATTTTAAAAGATCACATTCCAGTTCACCTTAAAAAGATGTTGAATGCAAAACAGTGAATCATGGCGAAAATCATGCTGAAAGCAGTTCTTCATCCTAGCATTGAATACACTCTTGGCGAATCCCAGTGAAAACCCCATTAAAAAGATTCACCGCAATTAGTGAAAACAGCCCGATTAACCGAAAGAAAAAAAAATCGGTGAATCGGGAGCATTGAATACTGCCCTAAAGGTTAATGTATGTCTATAGGAGATCTTTTGAATGCCGTTTATCATAAACTGTAGAAAAGGCAGCAACATCTAAATATATAACAGCTAAGTGTTACACAAATCTATAGCGTGTCGTTTCCCAGTTGGTACCTTTGTGTCCATAGACCCAGCCATATCTAGTGTAAGACTGGGTACACACTAGGGTGACAGGCAATAGAGCTGATTGTCGGGACTATTTCCCTTTGCCCTGCACCATACACTAAGCTATGCAATAACCCACAGAATTACATCTTGTTCCGTCTTCCATTGCTTCGCACCAGGTCACACATGATATCTTTAGGTTGGCCTTGCAGCAAGGCCTACAGGAAAATGTTGCTTGCGACCCACAGGAGCACTCAATCATGGGTACATATGAGACCATCAGATGATTTGTCCTGCCAATATAGTCTAAAGGGTAAATTTACTTAAGCTTCTAAAAACAAGAGGTGATGTTGCCCATAGCAACCAATCAGATACTGTCTATCATTTCTCTTTTGCATACTAGAAAATAAAAGACAGAATATGATTGGTTGCGATGGACAACATCACCTCTTTTGATTTTTAGAAGCTTTCATAAATTTGCTCCTAAGTGTGTATGGTATGGATCATTTGGTTGACAGTCAATAGGTCAACCCCTATTGGTCAACATGTAAAGGTCAACAGGTCCCAAAGGGTCGACACAAGCAAAAGGTCGACATGGAAACGGTTGACAGTGTCAACATATGTCAACAGGGACACTGTATTAGTGTGCTTGCCGCGCTCGCCATGCTTCAGACATGGTGCCTAGCTGCAGTTGGCACACTATTCTATTCTCCCTCTATGCCCATTGGGATGGTACAGTAGAGCAAGTTGGTTTAAAAAATAAGTAAATCACGAAGCACTCATGTGGACCTTTTGCTTGTGTCAACATCTCACCATGCCGAGCTTTTTCAATTGTTGACCTTTTGCCTGCCAACCATTAGTAGTCAACCTAGAGACTGTCGACCTAATGACCACATACCAATTGTGTACCCAGCCTTAGTTTAAACTACAGCATCTAATATTCTGTTTGTATTTTGTCCAGGCAAAATGAGGTAATCAGAGTCAGTATTCTGTGTGGTATGACTACTTCAGCACAATCTCTCACAAAACATTTCACTTGCCCTCCGGATATGTAATGTTAATTGATAAAGTTACTTATTATTCTAACTGTATTACTAATCGGTTGTTTGAATGTTTATATGTTGTAGACTTTATTTATTAGCATTTGCTCGCTCTCTCTTGCATCCATCCTCCCATTCTGTTTCTTTTTGCTTTTACCCAATTTTATGCACAGTGGTGTATTTCTTGACATTTCTGAGTCATATGGCTGTTGGTAAATAATGCCAAAAAGTAAAAACAATATAAGTAACAGATAAGTCTTAAAAATGGAACATCTTTGTCAGGCCCTCCAAACCTTTCAGATTCTGTAACCATCCATCAGCACTAAATTGGAATTCTGTCATCGTAGCGGAACTCCTGAGAGCTGGGCTGTTGCAGAGAGGAGTAACTTTTCACTTTCCGGCAGTACATTCGCTAGCCTGTTCAATTTCTTTGCCTGCAAGCCTTGACCTCAATCGCTGAATATCGCTGGGTTCCTTTCAAGCCAGTACAAGCAGTGACAGTAGAACAATAGGGAGCAATTTAAAGAGTGTCATGCCTGGCAGACCCGGTTCACCACAGGCCACTCCAAGAGACGTTGCTGTGTCACCACACTGCTAAATTGAAACTGAAGTGGTAATTGATATCATGGGCGATCACGCTAATGGGACTGTCACCTAGGGATCTGAAATATTTATTTTTTCATCATGGCCAAATGATTGGATGATATGACATGACAGACGCCTCCTCGCTGGGTCTGACATGTCCACTCTTAGCATTTTGTGTTTCTGCCACGGGTAAATGCCACACAGTCGTGTATTTTAGGGATGGTTTCTAGGTATAAAATGGCTTAGAAGAGAAATAAGAAAAGCGTCCCCTTATACAGACTATAAGTATTTTCATTTTACAGCATATTTGTAAGTACATTTACACTATACACTTGTACTTAATAGATACACACTTTGCTAAGATTATACTCACATGTTCACTAGTTCTGCCTCACTAACCTATTGTTCCCTTTATCCCCCTCTTTACCCCATCTGCTGATTTATATGCGTTGTTGTATTGCAAGCTGTGAAGAGGGCTAATGAAGCAGTAAAAAAGCGTGAGCCAGTCAGCTGCTACATATAATTTTATAGAACGCCCTTGATAAATGTTGCTGATTGGTTGCCATGGGTAACTCCTTCACTGGCTCACGTCTCTACTTTTTTCACTGCTTCGTAAATAGACCCCTTTGCCCGCTGCCCCACTTTCCAGAGTTTTCCCTATAAATTGAAATGGTTTCCAATCGGGGAAAAACCTGTGAATACAGTGCAGTGGAAATGTGGACAAGAAAGTGGAGACCTGACAAAATCATGGGTCAAAAATCCTGGGTATGAACCGGAAATGCTGTATTAGAATAGACTTGTCTTCAGCGTATTTGTCATATTATAAAATGTACACATTGTAGATTTGCTTTTGGAATGACTACTATTAATTAAGCAATTGCATCCTTTTAATATTTAACAATACATTGTCAATATTTTATTATCTTGCTAGAAATAAATTAATATAAGAGAAAAGAGGGAAAGGGACTGTTTGATGGGGAACGCACTGAAGAATGTACAAAGTTAAAATATAACCTTTATTGGTTTATTTAACATTTCCTGTATCTTAAGATACAGGAAATGTTAAATAAACCATTAAAGGTTATATTTTAACTTTGTACATTCTTCAGTGTGTTCCCCATCAAACAGTCCCTTTCCCTCTTTTCTCTTATATTGTATATTTGACTGTGAGGAACAGCACCCCCATAAGCTATATAAAAATTAGGGGTCTCTCCAAAAACACCACTCAAAACCAACGGTGTGCAGATGCATAACTCGCTCCCTAGAGGAGTAAAAAAAACCTAGAAATAAATTAAGCAAGCCATATGCAATGTAACCGTTTTTGTTGTTGTTTTTAAGCACCTAACAGAAGAGAAACCTGAAGGATTTATAAACGAAGCTGCTAGGTAACCTGTATATTTCTTGTTCTGTGGCAAATGTGTGTGTTTGTGTGTGTGTGTCAATATATATATATATATATATATATATATATATCATCACATATCATCTGACGACGAGACTTAGTGTCTCGAAACGTTGTGTTTAAATAAAAGTTTTTTTCACTATATAAGTCCCTGGAGTGCCGTGTTGGAAGCCACCTGCTGTAAGGGGAGTGTCAGCTTCATACTGGATGTTATATATAGTGTAATCCAAGAACAGCATAAGCAGCGGCCCCGGTGCCTTCCAACAGAAGATTAAATAAACTATCGTGGTACAGGTGGCACGGAGTGAGTGCTGCAATTCTTTTTTCTATTCAACTTTTTAATTTTGGTATGAAAAATGTCTACATATGAAATAGTTACCTCATACCTAGAGCATGATTTAACCCCTTCACGACATTTGACGTATATATACGTCATGGCCGGGAAGTACTTCCCGACCGTTGACGTATATATACGTCATGGCTTAAAACTGTCACTGCGTCTAGAGACGCAGTGACAGAGGGACGATGTCTGCTGTCCCTGACAGCAGACATGTCCGTGCATGCCCAGGGGGGGCTGCGATGCCGCCCCCCCGTCGGCGATCGCTGTGATTGGCTGTTCAGTGTGAACAGCCATTCACAGCGTTTTCTGTGTCACCGGCGAATAACGTTCGCCGGTGACACGGGATCAGAGGTGATTGGTGCTGTAAAGTACAGCACCAATCACCGCGGGGTGTAAGGGTGACACTGGTGTCACCCCACCTCACCCCGCCCGCCCCCAAAGGCCGTGATTGGTTTGTCGGACCGACGGACCAATCACAGCCAAGGAGGGGGATTTAAACTAACGGTGACTGCACTGCAGACGCCATTCCGGTCTGGAATAGCGTGCAGTGCGGTCACCGTGCCCAGCTGCCGCCACTACTGACCAGAACCCATCCAAATACTTACCTGATCACTGCCTAGATATTGCTTATTCTTGTGACATCTTGTGACATCCTGTGATATCTTGTGCTGCTGCGAGTTATTAGATAGAGAGATAGAGAGAGAGAGATAGAGAGAGATAGAGAGGCCTAGTGCTATATTTTGTGCTGCTGCAGTGTGATAGAGCTATAGATAGAGAGATAGAGAGAGATAGAGAGAGAGAGATAGAGAGATAGTGACAGATTGTGCTATATATTTTTTATATAACTGAAAGAGATAGAGAGAGATAGAGAGGCCTAGTGCTATATTTTGTGCTGCTGCAGTGTGATAGAGCTATAGATAGATAGAGAGAGATAGAGAGAGAGAGATAGAGAGTGATAGAGAGATAGTGACAGATTGTGCTATATATTTTTATATAACTGACTGCTGCCCCCCCTTTTGTGCTGATCAGTATAAATTAACTGATCAGCAACTTTTTGGGGGCGCAGGTTTTTTTTTATATATATATACCTGTCAGTGCTGCTGCTGCAGTGTCATAGAGTGATAGATAGTGAGAGATAGAGAGATAGAGAGAGATAGTGACAGAGAGTGATAGAGAGTGCTAAATTTTGTGTCTGCTGCCCCCGCCTTTTGTGCTGATCACTACAGTATATCTGAGGTGATCAGCAACTTTTTGGGGGTACAGAGGTTTTTTTATATATACCTGTCAGTTGCTGCCAGTTGCACTGTCAGTTGCACCAAAGGTTGTGCACCTGCTGCCCCTCACTGGTAATCAGTGTCGCATCACTGATCACCTTTTTTTATTTTTTGTGAGTGCTGTGGGGTCTTTTTTAAAAAAATTTTTTACACACACTGTGATTTTGTGTGTGTCCTGTGGCCACTGTGCGCTGATCAGTGACGTACATCACTGATCAGCTTTTTCGGCACAGGGTTGATCTATTTTTTTTTTTTTTTGATCAAATTCCTGTTGCCTTTGAGCGCTGTTCAGTGACGGACGTTACTGACCAACATCTGTGCTCAATTTTTGGCGCAGGACCTTTTTTTTTTTTTAACCCCTTCCATTTTTTCTTTTTTTAACCCCTTCCATTTTTTTTTTTTTAACCCCTTCCATTTTTTTTTTTTTAACCCTTCAATTTTTTTTTTTTTGTATTTTTTTTTTCTGCACTACATACACACTACACACTACATACCCCCCGGGTTGAAATAAAGTTTGTACCCCCCCCTACACTATACACGTGTTGAAACATTTCACTACCAGTAACACAAAAATATAAATGGCATCCCAAATGTCATCCCAAATGTCATCCCAGTCATCCAGAAGAATGTATTCAGTGGAGGAGGCATATGCCATGCTTGCCTCTGACTCTGACACAGCAAGTGAGGCAAGCGGGGAATTTGAAGGATTCGTCTTAAGCTCTTCTTCCTCCTCTGGTGATGAGGGACCCCCTCAAAGACGCCCCCGTAGAGCAGCTGAGACCCCCCCCCCAATAATTGATCTCGTATGGACCCCACCACCAGACAATTTTGAGCCCCAGGTTCCTGAGTTTTTGGCCATCCCAGGAATCCAATTTGATTCAACAGGTCTCAGAGAAATTGACTTTTTCAAATTATTTTTCTCTGATGATTTAATAAATTTAATGGTGGACCAAACTAATTTATATGCCCAGCAGTTTATTGCTCAAAACCCCACGTCATCATTTGCTAGGTGGACCCCTGTAGATGCAGTAGAGATGATGACGTTTTGGGGTCTGGTGTTACATATGGGCATAGTAAAAAAGCCACAAATTAGGCAATATTGGAGTACAGATGTTCTGTACAGCACCCCATTTCACCGTATGGCCATGCCCCGGGCTCGTTTTGAGGCAATCCATAAATTTATACATTACACCGATAATGCACAGTGCCCACCCAGAGATGATCCCACCTTTGACAGGCTATTCAAAGTCAGGCCGGTCATTGATCATTTCAGTGCCAAATTTGCAGAGCTATACATCCCTGATAAATGTATTAGTATCGACGAGTCCCTTATACATTTTAAAGGAAGGGTTAAATTCCGCCAGTACCTTCCCAGTAAGAGGGCAAGGTATGGCCTAAAAATGTATAAGCTGTGTGAAAGCACCACAGGGTACACCCACAAGTTTAGGGTATATGAAGGGAAGGATTCAAGAATTGAACCACCAGAATGCCCCCCCTCCCTCGTAGGTGTTAGTGGAAAAATTGTCTGGGATTTAATGCACCCCTTCCTGGATAAGGGTTATCACCTCTATGTGGATAACTTTTACACCAGCATCCCCCTGTTTAAGGCCCTTGGTTCAAGAGGTACAGCAGCTTGCGGTACTGTGCGCAAGAACCAAAGAGGCCTCCCCAAAACGCACATTGCCCAAGTAATGAGAAGGGGTGAAAGCAGGGGAATATGCACCGAAAATATGTTGTTGGTCAAATATAAGGACAAGAGGGATGTCCTTATACTGACAACAATTCATGGAGACAGTACCACCTCCATCCCTGTACGAGGTACCAGTACCCACACCTCAAAACCAAATTGTATCCTAGATTACAATAAGTACATGGGCGGAGTGGATCTTTCAGATCAGGTACTGAAGCCGTACAGTGCCCTGCGGAAAACAAATATCTGGTACAAGAAGCTGGCCGTGTATATCATCCAGATGGCACTGTATAACGCTTACGTGCTATTCCGTTCTACCGGCCAGAGGGGGACATTTATGCACTTTCAAGAGGAAGTCATAAAGAGCCTAATATTTGGGAATCAGCAGGCAGAGGGCCCCAGTACTTCTAGTACTGGCCCCCGTATTGTACCAGGGCAGCATTTTCCCAACGAAATCCCCTCCACTGCAAGAAAGGGCAGGACACAAAAAAGGTGCAAAGTTTGCTATAAAAAGGGAATAAGAAAGGAAACTATTTTCCACTGTGAAACTTGCCCCGACAAACCCGGCCTATGTATAAAGGAGTGTTTCAAAATATACCACACATCTATGGATTATTAGGTTCATCATTTCACCGTGCTTCGGGGGTCTTGCTAATGCCACATAGCACCCACCATTCATTCCACCAGAATCTGAGCTGCAAAATCCAAAAATCACTCATTCCCTTCTGAGTCCTGCCATGCACCCAACTGGTATTTTTTGGTCACATGTGAGGCATTGCCGTACTCTGGAGAAATGGGGGCACAGATTTTGGGGTGCTTTGTCTCCTTCATTCCTTGTGAAAATGAAAAATTTTGAGCCAGAAGTACATTTTTGTGTAAAAAATTTATTTTTTTCATTTTCACTGCCCAGTTGTACCAAAATTGATGAAACCCCTGGGGGTTTGAAATGTACACTATACCCCTAGATGAATTCCCTGAGGGGTGTAGTTTGCAAAATGGGGTCACTTGTGGGGGGGTTCCACTGTATTGGTAATGCAACATAGCACCCACCATTCATTCCACCAAAATCTGTGCTCCAAAATCCAAAAATCACTCCTTCCCTTCTGAGTCCTGCCATGCACCCAACTGGTATTTTTTGGTCACATGTGAGGCATTGCCGTACTCTGGAGAAATGGGGGCACAGATTTTGGGGTGCTTTGTCTCCTTCATTCCTTGTGAAAATGAAAAATTTTGAGCCAGAAGTACATTTTTGTGTAAAAAATTTATTTTTTTCATTTTCACTGCCCAGTTGTACCAAAATTTATGAAACCCCTGGGGGTTTGAAATGTACACTATACCCCTAGATGAATTCCCTGAGGGGTGTACTTTGCAAAATGGGGTGACTTGTGGGGGGGTTCCACTGTATTGGTGCAACATAGCACCCACCATTCATTCCACCAAAATCTGTGCTGCAAAATCCAAAAATCACTCCTTCCCTTCTGAGTCCTGCCATGCACCCAACTGGTATTTTTTGGTCACATGTGAGGCATTGCCGTACTCTGGAGAAATGGGGGCACAGATTTTGGGGTGCTTTGTCTCCTTCATTCCTTGTGAAAATGAAAAATTTTGAGCCAGAAGTACATTTTTGTGTAAAAAATTTATTTTTTTCATTTTCACTGCCCAGTTGTACCAAAATTGATGAAACCCCTGGGGGTTTGAAATGTACACTATACCCCTAGATGAATTCCCTGAGGGGTGTAGTTTGCAAAATGGGGTCACTTGTGGGGGGGTTCCACTGTATTGGTGCTTGGGGGGTCTTGCTAATGCGACATAGCACCCACCAAAATTCCACCAGAATCTGAGCTGCAAAATCCAAAAATCACTCCTTCCCTTCTAAGTCCTGCCATGCACCCAACTGGTATTTTTTGGTCACATGTGAGGCATTGCCGTACTCGGGAGAAATTGGGGCACAGATTTTGGGGTGCTTTGTCTCCTTCATTCCTTGTGAAAATGAAAAATTTTGAGCCAGAACTGCATGTTTGTGTAAAAAAATGTAATTTTCCATTTTCACATCCCAGTTGTACCAAAATTGGTGAAACCCCTTGGGGTTTGAAATGTACACTATACCCCTAGATGAATTCCCTGAGGGGTGTAGTTTGCAAAATGGGGTCACTTGTGGGGGGGTTCCACTGTATTGGTGCTTGGGGGGTCTTGCTAATGCGACATAGCACCCACCAAAATTCCACCAGAATCTGAGCTGCAAAATCCAAAAATCACTCCTTCCCTTCTAAGTCCTGCCATGCACCCAACTGGTATTTTTTTGTCACATGTGAGGCATTGCCGTACTCTGGAGAAATGGGGGCACAGATTTTGGGGTGCTTTGTCTCCTTCATTCCTTGTGAAAATGAAAAATTTTGAGCCAGAACTGCATGTTTGTGTAAAAAAATGTAATTTTCCATTTTCACATCCCAGTTGTACCAAAATTGGTGAAACCCCTGGGGGTTTGAAATGTACACTATACCCCTAGATGAATTCCCTGAGGGGTGTACTTTGCAAAATGGGGTGACTTGTGGGGGGGTTCCACTGTATTGGCGCAACATAGCACCCACCATTCATTCCACCAAAATCTGTGCTGCAAAATCCAAAAATCACTCCTTCCCTTCTGAGTCCTGCCATGCACCCAACTGGTATTTTTTGGTCACATGTGAGGCATTGCCGTACTCGGGAGAAATTGGGGCACAGATTTTGGGGTGCTTTGTCTCCTTCATTCCTTGTGAAAATGAAAAATTTTGAGCCAGAGCTGCATGTTTGTGTAAAAAAATGTAATTTTCCATTTTCACATCCCAGTTGTACCAAAATTGGTGAAACCCCTGGGGGTTTGAAATGTACACTATACCCCTAGATGAATTCCCTGAGGGGTGTAGTTTGCAAAATGGGGTCACTTGTGGGGGGGTTCCACTGTATTGGTGCTTGGGGGGTCTTGCTAATGCGACATAGCACCCACCAAAATTCCACCAGAATCTGAGCTGCAAAATCCAAAAATCACTCCTTCCCTTCTAAGTCCTGCCATGCACCCAACTGGTATTTTTTTGTCACATGTGAGGCATTGCCGTACTCTGGAGAAATGGGGGCACAGATTTTGGGGTGCTTTGTCTCCTTCATTCCTTGTGAAAATGAAAAATTTTGAGCCAGAAGTACATTTTTGTGTAAAAAAATGTAATTTTTCATTTTCACTGCCCAGTTGTATCAAAATTGATGAAACCCCTGGGGGTTTGAAATGTACACTATACCCCTAGATGAATTCCCTGAGGGGTGTACTTTGCAAAATGGGGTGACTTGTGGGGGGGTTCCACTGTATTGGTGCTTTGGGAGTCTTGCTAATGCAACATAGCACCCACCATTCATTCCACCAAAATCTTTGCTGCAAAATCCAAAAATCACTCCTTCCCTTCTGAGTCCTGCCATGCACCCAACTGGTATTTTTTGGTCACATGTGAGGCATTGCCGTACTCGGGAGAAATTGGGGCACAGATTTTGGGGTGCTTTGTCTCCTTCATTCCTTGTGAAAATGAAAAAATTTGAGCCAGAACTGCATGTTTGTGTAAAAAAATGTAATTTTCCATTTTCACATCCCAGTTGTACCAAAATTGGTGAAACCCCTGGGGGTTTGAAATGTACACTATACCCCTAGATGAATTCCCTGAGGGGTGTACTTTGCAAAATGGGGTGACTTGTGGGGGGGTTCCACTGTATTGGTGCAACATAGCACCCACCATTCATTCCACCAAAATCTGTGCTGCAAAATCCAAAAATCACTCCTTCCCTTCTGAGTCCTGCCATGCACCCAACTGGTATTTTTTGGTCACATGTGAGGCATTGCCGTACTCGGGAGAAATTGGGGCACAGATTTTGGGGTGCTTTGTCTCCTTCATTCCTTGTGAAAATGAAAAATTTTGAGCCAGAACTGCATGTTTGTGTAAAAAAATGTAATTTTCCATTTTCACATCCCAGTTGTACCAAAATTGGTGAAACCCCTGGGGGTTTGAAATGTACACTATACCCCTAGATGAATTCCCTGAGGGGTGTAGATTGCAAAATGGGGTGACTTGTGGGGGAGGTTCCTAACTTTTAGCACTTATGGTGCCTAGAAACCTACATGGTGCCTAAAAAAAAATCTCATAAAAAGGAGGCTCCAAAATCAAGTAGGTGCTCCTTCTATTATGAAGCCTGTGGTTTGGTCAACGTGCGCACTAGGGCCACATATAGGATATTTTTGAAAACAAAAGAATTGGGGGAATCAATTTTTAGTCACATTTCTCTAGTAAAATCTACTGTATTCGTTAGAAAAATGTATTAAAATTGAAACTCTGCAAAAAAAAAGAAATTTTGAAATTTCACCTACACTTTGTTTTAATTCCTGTGAAACACCTAAAGGGTTAACAAACTTCCAAAATGCTGTTTTGAATACTGTGAGGGGTGCAGTTTTTGAAATGGCATCATTTATGGGGGTGTCTCACATACAAGTCCCTCAAAGTCACATCAGAACTGAACTGGTCCCTAAAAAAATCAGTGTTTGAAATTTTCATGAAAATTTGAGAATTTGCTAGTCATATTTGAAGCCTCCTAGTGTCCAAAAAAATGAAAAGGAGGTTGAAATAATGATTGCAACATAAAGTAGACATATGGTCTTTGTTAGTTATTAACTATTTTAAGTGGTATGATTATATGTCTCACAAGCAGAAAATGTGACATTTTGCATATTGCTAAATTTTCCATTTTTTCACGATATTTTGGTATTTTTCACAAAAAAACACAGACTGTATCGACGAAAATTTACCACTAACTTGAAGTACAATGTGTCACGAGAAAACAATCTCAAAATCACTGGGATAAGTAAAAGCAAAAAAAAGTTATCCCCACTTAAGTGAGACATGTCAGATTTGAAAAAAAGGGCTCTGTCATGAAGGCACAAACTGGCTCTGTCATGAAGGGGTTAAAGTTGTGTGTGTAGGCGTGACCTTTGCGCACTGTACATATTTGGATACATGTAACTTTATGTCTAGCGTAAAGATATATCCAGTGAAATGTTACTCATTTCTAAAGAGACATCATTGGCTTGTGTTTTCACTCCTCTACATTACTACACTTACTCCTAAATACCCCTGGCTCACATCTTCAACTGCAAGTTTATACACAGAGCTAAGAATACTGGTGCAAGTGGTTTACAAGCGTATAGCAACACATTCATCACAAGACATAGTTGTCATTTTGGCCAACGCTTTTCAGCTAAACTCTAAATTATCCCCTAGTGTGCACTTTTTTTTACATTTTGTTAACTCTACAATTTTATTCTAATAAGCAAATGAAAAGTACACATGTAATGAAGATACTGACCTGAAAGAACAAAAATCTCTTCTATATGTCCTTTAGGCAAGTAGCACTGGCTGATGTGATAGTCATCAACAAGACAGAACTAGTCTCCATTCAAGAGCTGGATACTCTAAGATCCGTGGTCAGGTATATGATATATTACAATTTAATAGAGCTGTACTGGGGTTGTAGTAGAATATCACATACTTTTCAAGCAAAAAAAAAAAAAAAGAGAAAATGTATTTTAGAAATCTTCCAGATCACTTTATTAAAGTCCTTGGACCATACGGCTTTGCACTACACTTTTTCTCGCTGTAACTGTGTTTCACTGTTCCTCCTTGCTGTAACTTTTTCTCACTGCTACTCATTGATGTGATGTTGTCTCTTTGCTCCTCCTTGCTAGGTGTGTACACACTGGCCGATATATTGGCTGCTTGATTGAATGGCCGATATGCCGATGCACCGTCGCCCAGTGTGTCCAAGCGATATATCTGTGAATGGCGTTGTTTACTGATATATGGCGTCGGCTCTGCAACACAGCCGATGCCCGATATATCAAGAGATATATTGGTGCATCGTGCTGTGTGTACAGCCACACCGGGAGCCGCTGGTGATTGACAACTCAGTTGGCATGCACCCGCCCACTTGTGATGTCGGTTCCGATGGATCGGGCAGTTTGAATGGAGAACATGCTGCGTGAGCCATCTGTAGATAAATCTGAAGATCAGTTGATCTGCAGATATATCTGTTAGTGTGTACCCAGCTTTACTCTGACTTTTACCTCACTGCTTCACTTAAGTAAATATATTTTTTTGCTGTATCTCTTTTTGTGTGATTATAACTTGTTGGTATTGGGCATATGCTTTCCTGTTTCTATGTCGTTTTTTCTAGATATCTGTTTCCTTTATTTTTGCACTTGGTCAGTACCAATCAAAGACTGGTAATTGTTAATATAGAGCTACAGACTGTTGACCTATGAAGAATACAAATACAGCTTTTTGTAAATACTGTTATCTGTGACTTATGTAACTATGGTTCCCTTTTCAGATCAATAAATGGAGTGGTGAAAGTTCTAGAAACTCAAAGATCAAGGTACTTGTTTCAACTTTGCACTGTATTATTTAACACATTTTATTGGAAATTGGGTTACATGTTTAGATACTTCTCTCCATGATATCATCGTCTATAAAATCTATACAGCAGTTGTCAATCAGATATATGTATTACAACATTCAGATTTACTAAACCTTTTTGCAAACCTGACCTATAAATTGACAGTTATGAGCTGGGTTTGTTATCACTGGCTACTTTATCACTTCACCAGGCTTAATAAAGCTGCCTCTGTATCACCATTGGCCACATCTTACTGCTTGTATGATGCTGTGCAGAAAACATCACAAGAAGGGCACTATCACAAACCATTTTGTGGCCTGTCCCTTCCATACGTGGCTTTGTATTGAGCAGGGAAGTTCGACCAATTGTCGATGCTTTCAGGCAGCAAACTGCAGGGAAAACATAGATTTTGGCACTGCGCACAGGGAAATGTGGTGGGACAGATAATGGGGATAGCTGATGTTGAGTCCTATTATGTTACTGCAGTTATTCATATTTCTTGTGTGTTATTTGTTTACCTGCAGACTATTTCGGTTACGGCCATTGCAAATGTATTCTGTCACATCACAGTTCAAGTCGTTTTATGTGAAAAATAAATAGTATTTAGTAAATAGTATTTAGTGAAAGTGTTAAAGTTTAGAAGGAATTGTAATGCTTTGTATGAGAGAATGAAACAAGAATCTTCTCACAAGACCGTCTTTTCAAAGAATGATTAAAATGTGCATGGTCTGTTTTACCAGTTTACTGCTCCACTTTTCAGATACTTTAATCCTGAGGCATCCTACATTTGCATTGTCTGTAGCCTGCTGCTTGCTGGGAAATCAGTATCCTGCTGGCGTGACTTTCCGCAGTGTATATCAGTTTCTGTACAGGCTGTCATGTCCGTTTACACGGCATACTTCCATGCTGGTTTTAGACTTTCTGTTTAATTTAAAATCAATGTACCTAATGTTTCATTATCGCATTATGTCAATAGCATTCTCCCTGTATTTAAGAGGTGCAAGCTGCGTGAAAAGCAATTTTCTAATTAAACATTTTGCAGTGTAAGTCTGGAGAAAGGCTAAGGCCCACATGTATACAATGCTGCAACACACAAATGTGGGGATGTTGGAAGACATTTTGAGACCTATGCCACAGCAGATACAAACAAGATGAACTGGTGTTTTTGGGTGAAATACCTGCAAATATTGTTTGCTAAAGGGCCCCATAGGTAGAACTAGAAAATTCCATTGTCTGTTTGTTTCTTGCAGTATTTTCATGTTTTTCATATCTTAATGCTTATAAAATTCCTAAACTCTGTCCTCAACAACCCGTAACAGTTACAATTTTCCAGTTCCCTCAACAGTAGCACTGTGTACCAACAACTGTCACATCTTAAAAATCCACAGGGACCTGGAAAGCATAAACTGTGTGAGAACAAAGTTTGGGAAACACTGTTAAAATTGTACAGTATATTTGAGGACATCTCCTGGACCTCCACAGTGATACAATTGGGGGTCTGGGGTGCATAGCCATGCCCCTTCCTACAAAACCCTTCCTCCCTTTTGCAGGACATGCTGTATTCTAGGGATGGCCATCGGAGGGTCACCATTGATGGTACCATTGATTGATAACCACAATGGTGTGAATCCATCTGCAAGAGAACCATGTATAGGTTCACCCACTGATGCGCTCCCCTGATTTAGTGAGCACTGAATTGCATGCCAATCAGATCCCGGGTGTGGGGCGTCACAGGTGTCAGGGTGCGGGGCTAGGCTCTGTATCCTGACCACTGAAAAAAGGGGGTGGGATTAACGTTCTCTAGTTGCGCAGAGAGTGTAAATAATGTGAGTGATGAGCACATATACAAAGTAATCGACATAAAGTGAAAAAAAATGTTTTCTAAAGTAGTCCGTTCTTTTTTTTATGTCTCTGATTTACTTCAGTCCTGATGATCTTAGACGATCCTATAACGTCCCAGAGTTTAAGGTAAGTATTTCTTGTGGTGTTCCAACAAGTGACAGGTGATCGTTGCTCAACAAATATGTGAAAAAAATAAAAGAAATGTTTAAATGATACAGTGTGTTGATTGATTGATTCATTGTCAATCAATAATCAGCACACCGTATAATTTACACATTTGTTTTATTTGTATTTTTTTCACATATTTGTTGAGCAACGATCACCTGTCACTTGTTGGAACACCACAAGAAATACTTACCTTAAACTCTGGGACGTTATAGGATCGTCTAAGATCATCAGGACTGAAGTAAATCAGAGACATAAAAAAAAGAACGGACTACTTTGGAAAAATGTGATCTATTTTTTTTTTTTCACTTTATGTTGATTACTTTGTATATGTGCTCATCACTCACATTATGTACACTCTGCGCCACTAGAGAACGTTAATCCCACCCCCTTTTTTCAGTATTCAGCCATAGATCCTGCGAGATCTATTTAGGTATTAACACATCTTAAGGCAGCACTGCACCCAAAGCTATTCACACTATTCCCCCCCTTTTCTTTTTTGCACTGTCTGTATCCTGACCACTTTGGAGAAAAAAAAAAAACTTATCTGGTTCTCCCCCCATCAATGTTAAAAGTAGATACCTTCGATCATAGACCACTGGTGATTTTAAAAATCAACCATTGATGGTGAATGACCATTACTACTGTAAGCATACACATTTGGGTGTCACAGGGGTAAGTGACGCATTGCATCCATTTTTCCCATTTTAGGATTCACATGCCATATAACATTTTATTGTATGTTTTTGTTTTCTAGGGTGGACTTAACAGAGATTTTAGATTTGCACGCCTTTGACAATATGTCTGGTAAAAGGTACTGTATATATTTAATACATGTTTTTAAAACTTTCCTGTCAGTTAAAGTCTGCAGCAACAATTGCACTGTGATATATAAGAGCTGTAAAGTTTAGCTAGGTACAGTATCTTCCATTCTCTGTAATGCTGTACCTCTGATGTTTATCGCTGTACAAATGCTGTGGAACTACTTATCTCAGGATGCCCTGCCAAGTTATAAGTGCAGCTGCAAAGCTCTGATTCCAGCTTCACTCTGTAAAAACACAAAGCTATTTTACAGTGTAATGTATCCTCTATGCACAATTTTGGACAAACTTGATCAAGAGGCCATTAGTGGTATTATTGTTAATTTACAGTACGGAAGGTGTAATGGTTGCCATTACTGCCTGACAGCACTGAGGACATGGGTTCCCAACATGACCCTAACTATATGTTGTTTGTATAATCTCCATGTATTTGGGTGGGTTTCATCCAGGTAATTCCGTTTCCTCCCAAATCCAAAAATATATTGGCACAGTAGGTTAATTGGCTCCTGACCAAAAAAAAAAATAGTTTGCATGTTTTTAGGGCAGACTAACTGGGCCAAGTGGTTCTTATCTGCCGTCATAGTCATCACTTCTAGAAATATTTCCTTTGCTGATATTTACATTCATTAGTTTTACATGCCGCACCTACTGACATGAGCAGATGAAAGCCTTTGTCCCACTTTCCTGTCATAAGGGTGCAGCATTATTGTGTACACAGTATATGGTAAACCTCAGTCACAACAATGTGCTTGCATATTTGTGACCTCTGTATGTGACTATCTATTCCAAGGGTGCCATAGGGAAAGTGGGTAGGGGACAATGATAGTCTCAGCATTTTAACTGTGCTTGCTTCATAATATTAAACATGCCGCTTTATGAGCAAGCTTATAGATGTAATGCCTGCATGGTTATTAGGTTTAATGTATCATTAGAACTGTGTCAGGACACTGGGACCAGTATTGTTATATAATCATTGTTGACATGCTGACTGCATCCCCCTTAGGAAATAACAAAGTTGTGGAATGATATACACTGGTAAGTCATAACATTAGAACAACTGATTGGTGAAGTGAATAACATTGATTATCTTGTTACAGTGGAACCTATTAGGCAGCAAGTGAACTTTTATTTATTATTTATTAATTATTAACAGTTATTTATTTAGCGCACACATACACAGAGTACAAGGGTTAGGCTGCAGGGGGGGGGGGGGGGGGTTCGGAAGTGCATCAGCGTGATAGAGCGCAGGCTGCATAATGAGGGAGCGCGTCAGTGTAATAGAGCGCAGGCTGCATAATGAGGGAGCGCGTCAGTGTGATAGAGCGCAGGCTGCATAAAGAGGGAGCGCGTCAGTGTAATAGAGCATAGGCTGCACAATGAGGGAGAGCCTCAGTGTAATAGAGCGCAGGCTGCACAATGAGGTAGCGCATCAGTGCAGGCTGCACGTTGATGGAGGGCATCAGTGTGATAGAGGGCAGGCCACACGGTGAGGGATTGTGTCAGTGTGATAGAGCGCTGGGTGAGGGAGCGTGTCAATGTGATAGAGTGTAGGGTGATGGAGCGCATCAGTGTGATAGAGGGCAGGCCACACGGTGAGAGATTGTGTCAGTGTGATAGAGCGCAGGCCGCACGATGAGGGAGGGCGTCAGTGTGATAGAGCGTCAGCGTGATAGAGGGCAGGCCACATGGTGAGGGATTGTGTGCAGCCAGAGGGAGGGCATCAGCATAATATAGCGCAGGCCGCACGATGAGGGAGCGCGTCAGTGTGATAGAGCGCAGGCGGCACAGTGAGAGAGGGCAGTAACACAGCACACCAGCCTCTCCCCCATTCCACAGCATGTCCAGACCCCATCCCTCACCCATGCCAAACCATTGTCTACCCACAGCACACCCGCACGCACGCCTCCCACACCCACAGCACCCACATTTATTTATTAACAGTTTCTTGTATAGCGCATACAAATTCCGCAGCGCTTTACAGAGAATATTTGAACATTCACATCAGTCCCTGCCCCAGTGGAGCTTACACTCTATATTCCCTACCACATATACATGCACACACAGACATTCTAGAGTTAATTTTGTTGGAAGCCAATTAACCTACCTGTATATTTTTGGATTGTGGGAGGAAACCGGAGTACCCGGAGTAAACCCAGGCAAGCACGGGGAGAGTATACAAACTTTGCACAGTTAGGGCCATGGTGGGGATCGAACCTATGACCTCAGTGCTGTGAGGCAGTAATGAAAACCATTACACCATCCGTTCTGCCCATACACACTCCCCTGCGGCAACTCTGCACCTGCCACTCCCCCAACCGTGGTACAGATACACCCACGCACCTGCACCTCCACAACGCACATGGTACCCCTGCACCCAGCCAAAACAACACTGCACCTGCCCATCAACACCCGCAGTACCCATGCACCCCCCCCCCCCCCACCCACAGCAGGGAATCCTCCATATAATACAAACCATATTTCATGCAATAAAGGCGTTCACAGGTTAAGGAGCCCCTTATGACGGTGTGAAGAGCGTCCGTAGGACGCGATGAATCACTTAGTAATATTAGTATATATCTAAGCCCTTCATCAAAACATACAATTGAATGTATAATCAAGGATTATATTGAAGCTGCTTATCTTTTAGAGGGAAGCGCTGGTACCCAGTTTATATTTCTAGTCATCTGTATGCAGCCATGTTGGCCATCAGTATGTTTGTGGGCTTGAGCTAAACTACATGACTGGTTTGGGAAAAGCCATCATTGTTTTGCAGTTTCAACACAGGACATACTATACAGTACGCGTTCTATCTTTGACCCTGTCCTCTCCTTTTTTTTTGTACAGCTACCTTATACATTAATGCATATTAATCATTTAGAGCCAGTGGAGTTAAACACATGGACCTGCATAATTTGATTGTGATAAATGTTACTTTTGTAACATTTCTGTGGTGTTGATATTACCCTATTTAATAAGCTATTTTGTAATAGGACTATGAATTCCACTTTAGTTTAGATTTGCTGTAAGGGAAGGTACTAAATACTGTAGCTAAAGCAATCCTTTCAGGATTAACCAGCTGCGAGGGATTTAACCTGACACCCTTCTTGCTACAATTCCTGCAGAGTCCCATTCACGACAGCATCTTGTCTGCACACACACTTTCCCTCCTTTCTTTCAAGCCCACTGTTACCAATTTACCCCTCACAGATCTGCTTAGACCTTGCAGATGTTTTGTTTTGAAGTCCTTGCGAACCCCCTGGAGATGAGTATTCTGCAATTCACATGGACGTAATCTGGTAGACAATATTTGGCTGCAAATCCCACTGGGATGTCCATATATTGCCTAGTTAAGATTTTATGTAGGGGTGTTTACACTTCTGTCTGATTGAAGAGGTTACAGTGTGTTTTTTTTAACAAGTGTCTCAGGGTCCCTGTTTTATAGACATATCATCAGTCCTTTTGTTCATCATGCCGGAGTAAATGAATACACTAAAATGTAATTCTAAAATACAAATACTTTTAATCTGACTTCTCATGGAGTCCATAAAAAGTGTTTTTTTTTTTATATATAGTTTGCAAGACAAGTTGGTTATCAGCACATCTCATCCACATCTTGATAAGGTAGGCTTTACTTGGTTACTATGATTTTTTAAACCTGTTTAATGTGGTTTCTTAATATCTGTGTACCCAGCTTTACTGTCATCGCAAGATAGTCACGTGCAGTACTAAAACTGCACAGGCCTGATGTTTGTAATGTGCATGTGAGTTATCTTTCCACTAAAATGTATGAAAAATGATCTGTAACCTTATAGTCCCATCTGAATCTTATTCAAAGCAGATATAATTGTACTAAACGAATATAGGCAACACCCTAATGTGTACATGGTACAAAGATGCAGATCATACAGCGTTCTATTGACTGTTCGCTATTTGAGGAGCATTCTGGTGTCTATAATAGGCTGATAAGCAATACAGTGACTACACACATCATTACAATGACATCTACAGGACAAGGAGCTGTAAAGGTAAATTGGAGAGGTGCCAAAAGCGTGTGGCACGGGTTGATGGTTGTCTTGTAGGGGTTGAGGTAGATTTGTTGTTCATGTAAGGAGGTCTCATGGGCGCTGTTATGTGGAGAGGTTTTGATGGCAGGTGAGGATGTATTTGGACAAGGTTTGCTAGTATGAAAGTATTCCCATTATTCATGTAGCGGGCATGCAAGAGATCAGCAGGACTGTAGGCAGGCATGATGGCATGAGGAGGTTATGAGTATCTTGTGGGCATGTGGGGAGATCAGAAGTACATAATGAGCTTTGTGTTTCCTTTATATGGCCAACCCTTTCTCAGTCTCTAGACCAGCAATTGCTATCTTTAGATTATTAAGAATGTACCTAGAGTAATTCTCTTTTTTGCCTCCACCTACATGGTACCTCCCTCAACCATACTTGTTCTCCTATATTGTTAGACATAGAGATAGATCAGTGGCAGATTGCAACTCACGTCTCCTCTGCATGTAACAGGGGCATGGCCTCTACCTAATTTTTGGCTCCTCCCCTGAATTAAGCATCAAGGATACCTTCAGCAGAGATGTCCTGTTTTGGCTGAGGCAGGATGTACTGAATATATCACCAGTAGGGTAACTTTTATGTGGATGAGGCACAAGGATGCCAGGGGCAAAGGAAAGGGATACCAGATACAGGGGCAGATTTCTTAAGCTTGGAGAAGAGATAATCTGGATATAAAGCGGAGAAAAGGTAAAAGGAGATAAAGCAATCAACTCCCAACTGTCTTTTTTAAACACAGCTGATTGGCTGGTGCTTTATCTCCTTTTACCTTTTCTCCAGTTTATCTCTTCTCCTTTTACCTTTTCTCCAGTTTATCTCTTCTCCAAGCTTAATAAATCTGCCCCAAAGAGAGGCTGTGAAGTAACCGGAAGCAAAACAAGATCTCAGTAGCTGGGGTTATGTAGACTGAAGTACTTGCATCCTAAGAAGTACTGAGAACATTTTATTAGGATTACTGCTGAGGATGTGGGTTCTTGGCTGGGTATGGTCATGTGTACGTGATGTTATGGTCAAGTGTACCTGAAGGTCTGACACCTCTAAAGTCTCTTGCTTGTTGGTAATATACATTAGACTTCTGGAGCCTTTATAATACAGATCCTCATTGCCCCCCACCCTCCCTATCCCCCCAGCCCCTTTCTTACATTTTCTCTTTGATGTATGTGATAAGAAGTGGACCCTGTATCTCTGGGGGTAAAGCAAATACATTGGTTATACAATATTTGGTCTTACATCTAATTGCTTCCTACTGTGGGCAGTTCTACCCACTCACCAATCAACATATGAAGGCCTTACATTTCTTTGATTGGTGAATGACTAGTATCAGTCACCAGTAGACATCTGCTGGGTATTACAAGAGAATTGGAACTGCATTCTTCTTAATAAGAAGAAAATTAGAAAAAAAGTTGACTTGAGGCCCTTGCATTTCCTGAGTACACATATCCCCATTTTACCGTGTAGTGTGAAAAGGGATTAGCTGACGTTTGTGCTTTATAGTGTTAATGGGCTGTCATCTGTAGTTAATTACTTTATTTAGGTGTTTATGTCCTTAAAGTTCCCGATCCTTAACGTTTGTTCACCTGAAACAGCACCAGTGTTCCCTGCTTCTCACTTCAAACTTTCGTTTGGTTCTAAATCCAAAAGCAACTTTCTTTAAAATAAAATAAAAACCACAAAATGTAAAGCTGAGCCATTCATTTTTCTCAATCTGTCGGATCAACCATCAGTTGCATTTTGGTAGCAAAAGTTTAACCAATTGTTAATTTGGGTGTATCACAAATCTCTACATTCTAGGAAAATAGTAATTCCACATAAAACTTTAAGGGGCCACTTTAGATCGAAGTGAGGAGCAATTTGTTGTTGTAACTGTGTGAAAGTACCAAAACTTGCCCCCTCTCGCGACAGAATGTGCTATATTAGTGCATTAGTGCTTTGGTAGAGACATCGACCACTGGACACAATACATATCTTACTTTTGTGCAGTGGTAATGTTTACTCTACAATTATTTTAGGGCAGGGCACTTTTTGCAATCGGAAGGGCATATTTTATATTAGAAATTTACATTAGAAAAATAAATAAATAAATATATATATATATATATATATATATATATATATATATATATATATATAATATGTGGATGAAAAAAGCAGGCACTCCGGGGACTTGGATAAATGGAAAAAATGTGTATTAAACAACAGAGCCCTTTTTTTCAAATCTGACATGTCTCACTTAAGTGGGGATAACTTTTTTTTGCTTTTACTTATCCCAGTGATTTTGAGATTGTTTTCTCGTGACACATTGTACTTCAAGTTAGTGGTAAATTTGGGTCGATACAGTCTGTGTTTTTTTGTGAAAAATACCAAAATTTTCTGCTTGTGAGACAAATAATCATACCGCTCAAAATAGTTAATAACTAACAAAGACCATATGTCTACTTTATGTTGCCATCATTATTTCAACCTCCTTTTAATTTTTTTGGACACTAGGAGGCTTAAAATATGAATAGCAAATTCTCACATTTTCAAGAAAATTTCAAACACTGATTTTTTTAGGGACCAGTTCAGTTCTGATGTGACTTTGAGGGACTTGTATGTGAGACACCCCCATAAATGATGCCATTTCAAAAACTGCACCCCTCACAGTATTCAAAACAGCATTTTGGAAGTTTGTTAACAATTTAGGTGTTTCGCAGGAATTAAAACAAAGTGTAGGTGAAATTTCAAAATTTCATTTTTTTTGCAGATTTTCAATTTAAATACATTTTTCTAAGGAACACAGTAGATTTTACTAGAGAAATGTGACTAAAAATTGATTCCCCCAATTCTTTTGTTTTCATAAATATCCTATATGTGGCCCTAGTGTGCACGTTGACCAAACCACAGGCTTCATAATAGAAGGAGCACCTACTTGATTTTGGAGCCTCCTTTTTATGAGATTATTTTTTAGGCACCATGTAGGTTTCTAGGCACCATAAGATGCTAAAAGTTAGGAACCCCCCCACAAGTGACCCCATTTTGCAAACTACACCCCTCAGGGAATTCAACTAGGGGTATAGTGTACATTTCAAAACCCCAGGGGTTTCACCAATTGTGGTACAACTGGGCTGTGAAAATGAAAAATTAAATTTTTTACACAAAAATGCAGTTCTGGCTCAAAATTTTTCATTTTCACAAGGAATGAAGGAGACAAAGCACCTCAAAATCTGTGCCCCAATTTCTCCCGAGTACGGCAATGCCTCACATGTGACCAAAAAATACCATTTGGGTGCATGGCAGGACTCAGAAGGGAAGGAGTGATATTTGGATTTTGCAGCACAGATTCTGGTGGAATGTTGGTGGGTGCTATGTCGCATTAGCAAGACCCCCGAAGCACCAATACAGTGGAACCCCCCCACAAGTGACCCCATTTTGCAAACTACACCCCTCAGGGAATTCAACTAGGGGTATAGTGTACATTTCAAACCCCCAGGGGTTTCACCAATTGTGGTACAACTGGGCAGTGAAAATGAAAAACTAAATTTTTTACACAAAAATGCAGTTCTGGCTCAAAATTTTTCATTTTCACAAGGAATGAAGGAGACAAAGCACCCCAAAATCTGTGCCCCAATTTCTCCCGAGTACGGCAATGCCTCACATGTGACCAAAAAATACCATTTGGGTGCATGGCAGGACTCAGAAGGGAAGGAGTGATATTTGGATTTTGCAGCACAGATTCTGGTGGAATGTTGGTGGGTGCTATGTCGCATTAGCAAGACCCCCGAAGCACCAATACAGTGGAACCCCCCCACAAGTGACCCCATTTTGCAAACTACACCCCTCAGGGAATTCAACTAGGGGTATAGTGTACATTTCAAACCCCCAGGGGTTTCACCAATTGTGGTACAACTGGGCAGTGAAAATGAAAAATTAAATTTTGTACACAAAAATGCAGTTCTGGCTCAAAATTTTTCATTTTCACATGGAATGAAGGAGACAAAGCACCCCAAAATCTGTGCCCCAATTTCTCCCGAGTACGGCAATGCCTCACATGTGACCAAAAAATACCATTTGGGTGCATGGCAGGACTCAGAAGGGAAGGAGTGATATTTGGATTTTGCAGCACAGATTCTGGTGGAATGTTGGTGGGTGCTATGTCGCATTAGCAAGACCCCCGAAGCACCAATACAGTGGAACCCCCCCACAAGTGACCCCATTTTGCAAACTACACCCCTCAGGGAATTCATCTAGAAGTATAGTGTACATTTCAAACCCCCAGGGGTTTCACCAATTTTGATACAACTGGGCTGTGCAAATGAAAAATTACATTTTTTTACACAAAAATGCAGTTCTGGCTCAAAACTTTTCATTTTCATAAGGTATGAAGGAGAAAAAGCACCCCAAAATCTGTGCCCCAATTTCTCCCGAGTACGGCAATGCCTCATATGTGACCAAAAAATACCAGTTGGGTGCATGGCAGGACTCAGAAGGGAAGGAGTGATTTTTGGATTTTGCAGCACAGATTCTGGTGGAATGAATGGTGGATGCTATGTGGCATTAGCAAGACCCCCGAAGCACGGTGAATTGATGAACCTAATAATCCATAGATGTGTGGTATATTTTAAAACACTCCTTTATACATAGGCCGGGTTTGTCGGGGCAAGTTTCACAGTGGAAAATAGTATCCTTTCTTATTCCCTTTTTATAGCAAACTTTGCACCTTTTTTGTGTCCTGCCCTTTTTTGCAGTGGAGGGGATTTCGTTAGGAAAATGCTGCCCTGGTACAATACGGGGGCCAGTACTAGAAGTACTGGGGCCCTCTGCCTGCTGGTTCCCAAATATTAGGCCCTTTATGACTTCCTCTTGAAAGTGCATAAATGTCCCCCTCTGGCTGGTAGAACGGAATAGCACGTAAGCGTTATACAGTGCCATCTGGATGATATACACGGCCAGCTTCTTGTACCAGATTTTTGTTTTCCGCAGGGCACTGTACTGCTTCAGTACCTGATCTGAAAGATCCACTCCGCCCATGTACTTATTGTAATCTAGGATACAATTAGGTTTTGAGGTGTGGGTACTGGTACCTCGTACAGGGACGGAGGTGGTACTGTCTCCATGAATTGTTGTCAGTATAAGGACATCCCTCTTGTCCTTATATTTGACCAACAACATATTTTCGGTGGATTGTGCCCTGCTTTCACCCCTTCTCAGTACTTGGGCAATGTGCGTTTTTGGGAGGCCTCTTTGGTTCTTGCGCACAGTACCGCAAGCTGCTGTACCTCTTGAACCAAGGGCCTTAAACAGGGGGATGCTAGTGTAAAAGTTATCCACATAGAGGTGATAACCTTTATCCAGGAAGGGGTGCACTAAATCCCAGACAATTTTTCCACTAACACCTACGAGGGAGGAGGGGCATTCTGGCGGTTCAATTCTTGAATCCTTCCCTTCATATACCCTAAACCTGTGGGTGTACCCTGAGGTGCTTTCACACAGTTTATACATTTTTATGCCATACCTTGCCCTCTTACTGGGAAGGTACTGGCGGAATTTAACCCTTCCTTTAAAATGTATAAGGGACTCGTCGATACAAATAAATTTTTCAGGGATGTACATCTCTGCAAATTTGGCACTGAAATGATCAATGACCGGCCTGACTTTGAATAGCCGGTCAAAGGTGGGATCATCTCTGGGTGGGCACTGTGCATTATCGGTGTAATGTAAAAATTTAAGGATTGTCTCAAAACGAGTCCGAGTCATGGCCATACGGTAAAGTGGGGTACTGTACAGAACATCTGTACTCCAATATTGCCTAATTTCTGGCTTTTTTACTATGCCCATATGTAACACCAGACCCCAAAACGTCATCATCTCTACTGCATCTACAGGGGTCCACCTAGCAAATGATGACGTGGGGTTTTGAGCAATAAACTGCTGGGCATATAAATTACTTTGGTCCACCATTAAATTTATAAAATCATCAGAGAAAAATAATTTGAAAAAGTCAATTTCTCTGAGACCTGTTGAATCAAATTGGATTCCTGGGATGGCCAATAACTCAGGAACCTGGGGCTCAAAATTGTCTGGTGGTGGGGTCCATACGGGATCAATCATTTGGGGGGGGTCTCAGCTGCTCTACGGGGGCGTCTTTGAGGGGGTCCCTCATCACTAGAGGAGGAAGATGAGGTTAAGACGAATCCTTCAAATTCCCCGCTTGCATCACTGGCTGTGTCAGAGTCAGAGGCAAGCATGGCATATGCCTCCTCCGCTGAATACATTCTTCTGGATGACTGTGATGACATTTGGGATGCCATTTTTATTTTTGTGTTTCTGTAAGTGTAATGTTTCAACACGTGTATAGTGTAGGGGGGGTACAAACTTTATTTCAACATGGGGGGTATGTAGTGTGTAGTGTGTATGTAGTGCAGAAAAAAAAATACTTTATACAGGAATTTGATCCCAATAAAAAAAAAAAAAATTAGATCAACCCTGTGGCAAAAATGCTGATCTGTGATGTACGTCACTCAGCAACTTCAAGGCAGCTTTTGGTACAACCTTGAAGGGGTTAAAAAAAAAAAAAAAAAAGGTCCTGCGCCAAAAATTGAGCGAAGATGTTGGTCAGTAACGTCCGTCACTGAACAGCGCTCAAAGGCAACAGGAATTTGATCCAAAAAAAAAAAAAAAAATAGATCAACCCTGTGCCGAAAATGCTGATCAGTGATGTACGTCACTGATCAGCGCTCAGCGGCCACAGGACACCCACAAAAGCAACGTGGGTGTAAAAACAATTTAAAAAAAATAAACCACAGCACTCTCCAAAAAAAAAACAATAAAAAAAAAACTGCAGAAAAAAAATTATATCAACCCTGTGCCAAAAATGCTGTTCAGTGATGTACGTCACTGATCAGCGCTCAGCGGCCACAGGACACCCACAAAAGCAACGTGGGTGTAAAAACAAAACCCCACTGCACTCTCCAAAAAAAAAAACTGCAGATCAGTGATGCAGTGATGCAACACTGATTAGCAGTGAGGGGCAGCAGGCACACAACTGTGGGTGCAACCTGACAGGGTATATATAAAAAAAAAAAAACCTGCACCCCCAAAAAGTTGCTGATCAGTTAATTTATACTGATCAGCACAAAAGGGGGGGGGGGCAGCAGGGGGGCAGCAGTCAGTTGCACAGGCAACACAATGACAGGTATATATATATTAAAAAAAAAAACCCTGCACCCCCAAAAAGTTGCTGATCAGCACAGATATACTGATCAGCACAAAAGGGGGGGCAGCAGACACAAAATATAGCACTCTCTATCACTCTCTGTCACTATCTCTAACTATCTCTCACTATCTCTCACTATCTGTCACTCTATGATACTGCAGCAGCATCACACAGGAAGTCACAAGATCCAGGAAGCATCCAGCTGCTGGCAGCACGCTACCAGCGGTGATCAGGTAAGTATCAGGCAAGGATCAGGTCAGTATATCACGACAGATTGGCACAGTGACCGCTCTGCACGCAATTCCAGACCGGAATAGCGTCTGCAGCACAGTCACCGTTAGTTTAAATCACGCGCCATGGCTGTGATTGGTCCGTCGGTCCGACGGACCAATCACAGCCTTGGGGGCAGGTGGGGTGAGGTGTGGTCATCACCGGTGACCCCCTCACGCCCCCTCACACCCGACGGTGATTGATCCCTGTGTTACCGAGCGTCTGATTCGCCGGTAACACAGGAAAACGCTGCGATTGGCTGTTCACATTGAACAGCCAATCGCAGCAATCGCCGACGGGGGGGAGGCATCGCCGCCCCCCCTGGGCATGCTGGGACATGTCTGCTGTCAGGGACAGCAGACATGTTTAAACTGTCACCGCGTCTATAGACAGTTTAGACAGTTTAAAGTCATGACGTATATATACGTCATGTGTCGGGAAGTACATCCCGGCCATGACATATATATACGTCAAATGTCAGGAAGGGGTTAACCAAGTCCCCGGAGTGCCTGCTTTTTTCATCCACCTACCTATCATTTAGCTAGGCACCAGGGCCGTTGCCATAGAAGGGAGAGTGCCAGTCCGCTTATCTACTACTAAATATATATATATATATATATATATATATATAGAAGGAAGAAGAGATAGATGTGCGCTCTGTCTATTTCACCACTTTAGTATATTATAAATCATACAATGGTGCATTAGATTTATATTTATTCAAATTTTACAATGACAAAATATCAATAAAAATAAGTTTGTACAACATTTGATGCAGGTTACAACTTCGGATACAGTTTAATTCAGGTGAATGTCAACAGATCCAACTTCAAGGTACATGAAACTTCTTAGGATACGAAACCCTACACGTTTCATCTCTTAGGACTTCATCAGGGGTAAATGAGGATCCAATCTGGTTTGTACCATAAAAATAGGTATTCATCCAATGGTGAAAAAATGAATATAAGAGTTACTGACCACGTCAGTTTCGATAAAACCTCTGTCCTGCTGAGGTGTAGGACTTCAAAAAGCCCAATTTCTGCCAAAAATAGCTTGAGGTGAACTGCTCAACCCCAGGGATCACTTCCACATTTGTGTGGTTAAAATACGACTGGTGTATAGTATGCATCCAACTCCTGTGGGTGTGCAGCGAGCCATACTACTGTATTGCAGTAGTCAAGAGTAGCTATATACAGGTAGTTGCTGCTTAAATGTGGCTAAATAGAAAGAAAAACATGGCAAAAGGTGCAATTGATCCACTTTGGAATGATCACTTGTGCTTTTTGGAGGAAATTAGTTTTGCCCTATTTAGGTATTGCATTTCCCACATGGAAATGTGTTTGTGTGTACATGCCACTATTTATTTTAACGCCCAACAGATTAAAGAACATAATTGCCTCAGATGAGGTGTAATGAGGGCAGTATTTTCCCACATAAAGAAAGCATACTGTGATAAGGCTTAATGAGTACAGATTGACACAGTGAGGGTGTGAATTACTGCCACAACAACTTAGTGGTCTTTTCCCAAACCCTCACTGATCATTTACAGTTCCTTATGTGATTAACACATGGCACTAAATGTAACAGCCCTACTTCCTTGCTGCATATTCACACACACATACTAGACAGACTGGAGAACAGCTGGTCTTCAGTGGGATCTGAGGGGAAAATAAATTAGTGTCTTACCTGTTTCATGGGAAGAGTTGCAAACTGAGGAAAAATCTATTTTTGTGATGGCGATGTAGAGTTAACTAGACCTTGATAGCTGAAATAACCACAGAGTGCCACTTTAAGAAGAAAGTTTTAATTACTACAATAATAATAATTTTATTTATATAGTGCTCATTCTCCAGCTGGGCTCAAGATGCTTAACATATAGTACAAATGTGATGCAGAGGATTACATTTTCAAAAATGGTACGAAAACTGAACGTGAGAAGGGAGTTTAGATTTGGAAAAAATATAGAGACCATGGCTGTAATACAAAGGGTATGGTAGCCATTTTGGGTATAGACGATACCCGAACCCGATGACAAAAAAAGATCCTCTGTACCATATATTTTATATTCTGCACAGGGCACCAGGTGAGGCAGCCATGTTGGGTGCAGTACATTGGTTTCAGTGTGTGAATAAGCAATATATGGCGATAAGATGAACTAGGATAAAATAGATTCATTCAGCAAGTTGGCAGTCATTATACCCGAATTTTTAATATTAAAATGTTGACATTCTAAATAAATGTCGATATTGTGAACTTGTCCACTGTATATCAAAATTAACATGTTGTAAGTTTACATTGCAAATGTTGACATGCAGTACTTGTCATGTATTCTACTGTATTGACATTTTAAATTCAATACTGGATCCAATAACAGGAAATGTTATATTGTTCTTATGTAAATACAGTGTCAGACATCTGTTCTGTCAAGGCATGGGGACTTCTACAGTTCTGTGCAGGGCCGGTGCAAGTCCCCCACCCGCCCCAGGCAAATCCCCCCCGCGCCGCCCGCTCCCCTCTGGGGGGGATTTCAGAGCGGCACTACCGGCGCTTCGGGGGGTGAAGGGTGCCGAGGATACTGCAGCATGGGGGGGGGGTTGCGGGCGATACTGAGGTGGGCGCCCGCACCCCCTGTGTCCAGGGGCAGCGTTGATTCACGGGTGGGATGGGGGGAGGGAGGGAAAATCACAGACTCACCTGCTCCACATTCCCGGCTTTCTGGTACCTCTCCTTCGGTGGCTCAGTACCGCTCTCCAGTGGCCTGGTTCTGTCTATTGCAATAGTAGCTATTTAAAATAAGGCAACATAACTGTTTGGTTTATTGGTCCTTTAAAGAGAACCTATAGTTTTCTTAGTCAATTCTCCACACAGCATTGGAATTGAAAGTAGAAATAGTCTGTGCAGCACAGTTTATTTCTACTACAGTATCTCAGAATGAGAGTCAATACAGTATGGTCTCTGATTCCCTCCCTTGCACGCGCCGTCCCTCCCTCCCTCCCTGAGACTGATGCCGGTAACTGCCGATATCTAATCGATACCAGCAGCCACCAGATTGGCCCGCGTGTACACACCATCAGTTTGCGTTGATTTTCTGTTATTTGTGTTGCATTAGGAGCATAAGCAAATGCAGCTTGTTTACAAAAACAACTACTGCCATGTATGATCTTGTGATCCTATCGTGGTGACCAACTAAATTTGGGGGAATGTCATCTGTCCCATATGCAGCCAAACATGACACATATTTTATTTATCGATAATCAACATTGCACCCTGTATGTAATTATTTCAATATATTTACACTTTGTGAAATGTTCTTTTTTTTTAACAGAGCATTGTAACTGTTACATTTGAGGTCTTTGGAAATGTGGATGAAGAACAACTCAATTTGTTTATCCAGGTAAGATCAGGAGAACTAGTAGTTATTTGTTTATTTTTGGCATTTGATGATATCACCATTGTATGTGTATTCCACCTTTCAGAACTTGCTTTGGGAAAAGAATGTAAAAAACCGAAAAGGAATTTCTATGGAGGTTATACGATTAAAGGTTAGTCGTACTCATGTTATGTTGAACAAAGGATGGCTTAATAAAATAACAGCATTTATAGCATGCCTCCCTATTCATGTACTACAAGGTGGATAGTGTAAATCCAAAATTAATCTAATATGGCTTAGAACTTTCACAGATCTGGACCAATTTGAAGCCTCTGGAATTATCAGAAAATACATGCATGGCCAACCTGCGGCCCTCCAGCTGTTGGGAAACTACACATCCCAGCATGCCCTGCCATAGTTTTAGCATTCTCTAATAGCAAAACTGTGGCAAGGCATGCTGGGATGTGTAGTTTCACAACAGCTTGAGGGCCGCAGGTTGGACATGCCTGCTCTAATGTAAGCAGTGCGAAGTACAGTGAGCGTGAATACAAAGTCTGACATAATGTTGTTTGTCATATACTGGATGCCATATACATTTTCCAACCAGCACTTTAGGCAAGCCTGCTCTTAGTAAATTCCTTCTAAAAGGAGAATTGTGCCTAAGTTACGGGAAGGCAAAAAAAAAACCAATCTTTTATTCGCTTCAGTTAGCATTGGGATATTAAATTGGAGATGGTGCAAAGGCAGTTAGAAAGATGTATGGGGGTAGAGAGGGGTGGTAGCTGTTGAGAAAACCAAGGCGGGAGAAATGGGTCAGAGAACAAAGAGATGATGAACTCCAACACTATGAAGAGAACAGTGAAGGCCATGATTGGGAAGGGTGCTGGGTTATCGAATGTATTGAAAGCAGCAAAAGAGGACAAGACGGATGATTGACCCTTCAGTAAGAAAATTGCAGAGGGCAGTGGGTGGAAAAAAAATGGACCACATCTGTATACAAATGGGGCATGATTTGGAGTTGCCCCATGGTCCGTTTTCCATATGGTTCTTGTGATTTTTTTTTGCACTATACGTTCTCTGCAGTAGAGAATAAGTAACTTTGATCTACTATGGGGTATTTAGAGTAGTATACATCTCCACTTGTGGCTGAGCTGAACTGTGTGAGTGTGGGCATGTAAGTGGATTTGTATGCTATTCAGAGTTGAGTGTATGCAAATGTCAATCTGATTTCAACCTCTGTCTACTGGCATTTCCACCTTCAAACATGCCCTACTCTCTGTTCTTTAGGTTTTAATAGCTTTGCCGGTACTTGTTTAGTTTCACGGCGGCAGCTGTACGCTACGCTATGTTTGAATCTTGACCGCACGCCAACGGCTGCCTTACTTCTCTAAGCTACGTTATCAGCATAGTGCCGACAGCAGCGCTACGCTAAGATCAGCCCAACGGCTGCCTTACTTGTGTAGTTTCACGGCAGCAGCGTAAGCTAGGTTATCAGCGTAGGCTGCCGCCGTGAAACTAAACAAGTAACTACCGGGAACTGCATCTCTGTCCCCGGCGTCCCTGGCAAGCCTAGTCAGTGTGTCATTCACACCACCAGAGCCAGCATGATCCCCTCTCTTTGTCAGAGAGGTGATCATGCTGGCGCCGGGGGAGAGGCGCTATATCTGTTTGACACGCAGGAGCGTCTCAGATGCTCCTGCAATGATACGCTCCTGCATCTGAGTAGCTATTGCTCAGATGTATGATATGGCAGGTGTGAATGTCCCCCAGTGTGGAGAGGGGACGCGTTAAGCGTCCTCCCGACCTTTTCATACCCCCACTGTCAGCGTGCAGTTGATTTTATACAGTGTGGCGAGCACAGTGCGCCCCGCGAGGGGATGCCGATTACCTGTAAGGTAAACAGCGTCCCCTCGCGGGGCTCACCACGCTTCGGGCTCGGTGGCTCACTGCGCTCACCACACTATGTAAAATCAACTCCATGCCGACGTGGATAGTGGGGGCATGAAACGTGTCAAACAGATGAAGCGCCTCTCCCCCGGCGCCAGCATGATCACCTCTCCGCCAAAGAGACAGGATCATGCTGGCGCCTGTGGTGTGAGAGAGGCGCTGACTAGGCATGACAGGGACGCCCGGGGACAGAGATGCAGTTCCCGGCAACAGTACGGTAGTTACACAGCCAACGCTGATAACGTAGCTTAGGCTGCCGCCGTGAAACTACACAAGTAAGGCAGCCAGGGACGCTACGCTTCTTCTGACTGACTACGCTAACTACGCTGGGCGCGGGAACACAAGGCCGACTCTGAAAGGAATGCTATGCCAAGTACGTAACTGCCGCCGTGAAACTAAACAAGTACCGTTTTGCCTTTAAATAAAAGAAATTGCAGCGTTACCACTGAAAGTCTTACACATTTCAAACAGGACTGTATCACACATGTTTCCTCATAGACTGTTGCTGCAGTCACCCTCATGTTGGACCAGGTCATAAGCAACACTTGTTTATCTATGTACATATGAAGTGAATCAGTGCTGCCATGTGACGCTTGTTACATTTATTTGTGACTAGAGGTGGCCGTACACTAGTGTGAGGTATCGCATGCTAGCCTTGTATGCGATACCCTGGCAACTCCCCCGACAGCTCAATTGAATACAATGTATCAAATGCGACCCCTTCCACCGCCCTGTATATGTTAAATCCTTACTGCAGCAGTGCAAATATGTGGGTATGACGCATGGCACCATGCATCAGATTGAAATTGCAAGTAAATGACATGATATGACAACTTTCACACAATTACTGCCATGATGCATTAAAATTGTGTAAGAAGGGTCCAAATCGCACTAGTGTAGGGGCAACTTAAGACTTATCTTAAGATGCTTGGTGCTGAGTCACACAAGAATTGGTGACTCCCTCATGCCAGCATGGCGTATTGAGTTTAGGCATATGAGGAGATGGGTACATTTACCCCTCTTACTTTTACATGTATGCGATCGGATCCGATGCAACATTGAATTGCAATGTTGATCTGATCGCATCTCATGATGCGAAACTTGCCCCCCCTTTAGCACCCGATGTCATATGCCATCTTGCGATGGCACATCAGGTGCTGGAGAAGGGTGAGCAAAGGTTGATGGAGTAGCGCAGGACTAGAAGTAGCACTAGTGGGCGGCGTTTTTAAAAAAAAACTAAGCAGCCCCCAGATTGGCTGAGAGAGCTTAGCCAATCAGAGGGCTGCCGTGTTTTAAACAATTCTGCCGCCACCGCTGACCCCCGCCGCCCGCTAGCACTACTTCTAGAGCTACACTACTCCACCACACTATTCCACACCGCCAAAGGTCCCTCCAACCCCCTAAAATCCCACGCTGCTGAAAAGCGTTCCCTCCGCCCCCTCCCGCAATTCCATAGATATTATGTGCAGCACATACTATCTATCGACGCGACATTCTGCGGGGGGCCCACACATCGCGTCGACTGGTCCTCTACAAATGCATACAATCATTCAATTTATCGCTAGATGTGGTAGAAATCTAATGATTGCATGCAATATCTGACAAGTGTATGGGCAGCATAACATTATTCAATGTCACTTACCACAGGCGGTGAGTTTATACAGCACATGCACAGATAGGAGTTTATGAATTTTTGTGCACTGTTCTCAGATGGACAGAACTATCTGTAAGATCAGTTATTACTGGGCAGCAACATTTGGGAGATAAGGGGACTTGCTTCTCTTGTATGAGTGTCAAGGGCAAATTTAATGGGATTCTTAGGAGTAAATTTACTGGGAGTTCTATTGAAGATGGGATGTTGCCCATAGCAACCAATCAGATTCACTCCTATATTCTAGAAAGTGCTAATAAATAAGAAGTAGAATCTGGTTAGTTGCTATGGCCAACATCCCATCTTCAACAGAACTCCCATCTTAGTAAATGTATCCCTTAGTCATGCATACAGGAAGGGAAGCCTCTTTATGACATCTCCTGCAGCTTACTTGGGGCTGGTGATAGTGCTGGTATACGCGTACATAGTGATGTGAACTAAAGACCATACTCTAGTAATAAGTAGCATTTATTTCTATGTTAGTAACACCTAGAGAGATCATTAGTACTGCATAGAACATCTAATTTTCTTCATTACATTCATTGCTGTTTCTGAATTAGGTACTCTTTACCTAGCACGGCGCCCACGATTTTGATCGTGGGCATCGCAGGTAAAAAAATCGCGGCCATTGAATGCACTAAAAATCGGGTGCGACGCGACCGACGCGATGCCCGCGATTTCCCATAGGGATCAATGTTAAATTTCTCAATTGACCCGATTTTACTGTTCAATGCCTCAATTGACCCGATTTTTCCATAGGAAACAATGTTAAATGGCCCACAGAGGCCAAATAGGCACCCTAAAGTGTGAAATGGCCCCCACAATTGTTAACGCCACCCCACGATCAACGTGAACCCGAAGCGTGGCGAGCGCAGCGAGCCCACGAGGGGCGGCGGTACGCGTCCTACGACCTTTTCATACCCCCACTATCCACGTCGGCGTGGAGTTGAGAATAGAATAGTGGGGCGAGCGCAGCGAGCCACCGAGCCCGAAGCGTGGCGAGGGGACGCGGATACCTTCACAGGTAAACGCGTCCCTTCGCGGGCTTCACAGGTATCCGCGTCCCCTCGCCACGCTTCGGGCTCGGTGCGCTCGCCACACTATTCTGATCTCAACTCCACGCCGACGTGGATAGTGGGGGTATGAAAAGGTCGTAGGACGCGTACCGCCGCCCCTCGTGGGCTCGCTGCGCTCGCCACGCTTCGGGTTCACGTTGATCGTGGGGTGGCGTTAACAATTTGGGAGGCCATTTCACACTTTAGGGTTCCTATTTGGCCTCTGTGGCCCATTTAACATTGTTTCCTATGGAAAAATCGGGTCAATTGAGGCATTGAACAGAAAAATCGGGTCAATTGAGACATTTAACATTGTTCCCTATGGGAAATCGCGTCGGTCGCGTCGCACCCGATTTTTTAGTGCATTCGATGGCCGCGATGGGCGCCGTGCTAGGTAAAGAGTACCCTGAATTATTTTTGTTTTTATATATAATGTTTTGGCTTCTGTAAATACATTTCCCATAGGTCATGCACATATGATGTGTACAGTTATAGTTTTTTCTGAGCAGGGTCTGGTGTCAGTGGAAGATCAGCCGCATCAGGTTATTGTACAAGGAGTCCACGAGCTGTATGATCTGGAAGAGACACAAGTGATTTGGCAAGGGGAAAGACTGAATCGCATGGTGTTTATAGGTACATATTGACAGCCATGAATTCACATTTTACAATACCCACGTGCATTGGTGGCCTTAGCTGTGGTTCTACGCACCAGTCCAGGGAATGGTTTTTGCTGGCCCTTCCTTTCAGGATGTTATTTAGCAAGCATGGTAAATTCCTGGTCCTCTTTTATGGTAAATACTTTAAAAAAAACATAGTAAGAAAAAATAATGTGCAAAAAAGACCAAATCAAACACATCACTGAAATATTATTGAAAAATATGATGTTTAAGCTGCAAAATCTTAAATCACATGGCATTCCTGCCAATGGACCTTTATAAGGAGGTATGAGAACTGCTTAATTCATTATAGGGACCGTCGTCCAGCGCATATCTGATCTGCATAAGTCACATAAGGGCCCGACATCCAGCATGTGTCTGAATGGGATACATAGGAGATGGCAGTGATCAAAAGACAAACCCTGGCATCCCGATACAGAGAGTGACGACAGGGGTTCCATAAGTGACATAACCCTCTCCTACCGCCCCCCTCCTAACCCTACCTGCTTGCAGCTTGACCCTAACCCCGTTCCTGGACGTCTAAACCTAGCTTTTCCTCCCTGCAGCCTTATTTTAACCCCTGACCCTAACTGTATGTCCCCCCTAGTCCCTAAACTTAACACCCCCTTCTCCAGATGCCATCGCCGGTATCCTCATCCATGTCGAAGTTCCGGCGCTGGTGTTCTGGCAGTAGTTGGGACTCCATCAGCCTCCCGATTGCTGGTCCCGCCTGATCTGTGTAAGTCACATAAGAGCACGTCATCCAGGACAAATTTGATCTGCGTAAGTCACATAGGGGCTGGTCACAGCACACATCTGAACTGCATTCTACGTAAGAGTCAGAACGTATCCTGACATTTTGATTTTGTCTGGTTAACCTCCAACAGAGCTGTAAAATATTTCTGCCTTTTGACATGTCATAATTTTTGTAAATGTAAATTTACAGCTGCCTGTCTTATCTTCCAATTCCAGGAAGACATCTCGATCAGGACGTTCTGAAACAGCTGTTTTTATCTGCTCTGAAAACCTAAACACTGGCAAAAGAAGAAGTCATCGTACTGGGCCAGGGCAATTCTTGTAAAACAAGGTTTAATGAGTCAGTTGTGTTCAGACAAAAGTGCTTCATTTTTATATATTGTATTTTCTCCATTCTTCTAATAAATTATACATAAAGAACAATGAACTTTGAAGCATCCATAAGGAGAAGCCCAGAAGGGGCAACCATGACTGAGGTGTTGGTGAGGTTGTTGCCCCTATACGATGTACTGTGGAATAGGACTGATAATATCTATAACAATTTTTGGTACTACAGTAAGTGATGCACTGCTCTCCTCCATGATGTGTCTGTACGCTCGACAGATGCTTCATTACATACTTATTGCTTTAGTAAATAAGTGTTCTGCTGAGATTTCCTCCCTGTTCTATTGAAGTTAGTATGTAATGTGTCCATTATTTACCTCAGACCAGGATTCAATATAACCATTGAATACCTGTAGTAAATGTAATTAGGCAGAAAAATGTACTCCCCTGTCCTCCATATTGGCACTTCCCAAATGATTCCCAACATTTAGACCAAAGGAGTAGAAGGGCTCAGCTTTCATAAATGGATAACTGTAGGTAGAAAATCAGGTAGGTTTCTACTTTTATGAACAATACAATGTTAAGTAATTCTTGTTTTACTAGCCCACTAGTAGTAGTTACAGTATAATGTAAAGGCAGTTGCATTTCAGGTAAGATTCAGTAATACATGTAATATGTTTTCCTTATGTAGGGTGGGTGAAATGATCGTCCACCGTTTGCTCCCACACGCCGAAAAACACCCCAAAATGATCTTTCCATCCGGTGTTTAATTGTTCTAGTGTATGGAGAAAATGTTAAATTTTAGTCCACCTACAGTTACCTCCTGTGACAGCCACTCTGAGAACAAGCTTTGCATGGACCCTTTCCTCTGGGCAACACTAGAACAGTGATTTGGGAGATTACTGCTTCCGATGCCGAGTGATGTGATGAGATAGACCGCAGTCTAGTTAATTAGTTAGTTCGGTGAAGTGATAAAGTGTCTGGTTTTTATCTCTGGCCAATCAGCCCCTACCTGTCATTTTTCAAACCAAGCCTGTAACTTCACAGTTAGGAGCTGATTGGCCAGTGATAAAAACCAGACACTTTATCACTTCACTGAGCTTAAAAAATCAGGCCCTAAGTAACCTGTGGCTTAGCATGGATATACTGAAAACTTGGACTGCTGTGGTGTCTTGAAGATCACATTTGGGTACCTCTGGACTAGTTGGAACATTGTTCAGTTGGATGGTTGGCAAAAAGTTGGTCTGCTGTATGGCCAGCTAATGAACTTGTATTCAGAAGTACTTGTATAATAGAAATTCCAAAAATTTTGTGTACAGTACTCTTTATACAATCTAGCATTTATAGAGAATCCAATGTAAATTGTACATAAATGTGTTCATTTGCAAAATAAAAGCCTTATTTCAGTTTTCTTCATGTCTATATCATCTTCAGAACTTGAAATGATACACTATCTGTGTTTGTCCTGCGTTTGGGGTAGGTGCCAGCACAGTCCTGGTTTCTGGAAATGTTTATAATTGTAATTTGCCCAAAGTCAGAGCATGTAGACCAGGAAGGTGCAGATATGTAATTGGAACTATCCCTAGGTGTGGTACGGGGAAACTGCAGTAGATATATTAGAGCCATCACAGGGTGCTACCTATAACTATAAAGCGGTCACTAGACTAGTTGTTCTCAAGCTTAGTAAATTATCAATTATTTATTTATTTAATTAAACAAAATGCATTTTGTTTGATGAGATAAAGTAGTCATAAGTCCTACACAGAGGTCCACGATTAGAAAAAAAGTGACAATGACAAACATAAACCACATATGGTAAAGGAAAATGATGGTCTTGTCGTAAAAAAATTTACACCAAAAATATAAGGCCAACAGACAGAAAGAAAGAAAGGGAGGAAGAATTTGTGGAGTTATAGAGCAAGATTAAGTCATGGAGTACACAACCACAGAGAAAGGGGTAACCTGGAAAGACTCTGAATAAGATATTTTACCTTTAAAAGATTTAAACAGTCAAGAGAGTGCAAGTACATCATAGCTGTTATACAGTAAACCTGTGACAAAAGTTTTGGTAATTGTGGAGTAATAGGAAAAATGTGAGGTCCATGGCTCCCACATTTTAGAAAAGCTCATGGGGAATGCTAGACATATTTTGCTATAATCACTATTACTATATGGAATCTGTTTTTTTTATGCTGCTGCCAGGTGACATGGCTGCTGAGATCATACATCTACTATTTATGTTAATGACCAATGGTGTCAGGGATGCTTAGCAGCAATAGGAAATTTAGGGTTTATATATATCAGCTATACACTTTTTGGATGTTTGCATTATGATCCAAGAGGGCGAAATATCCACAACATTGTTCACAAAACCGACTGATCGCAATAATCTATTGCATTATACTTGTTGCCACCCACGACCCAACATCCACGGTTTGCCTTTTTCTCAGTTATTGAGGTGTAAAAGGATTAACTCTGACCCAAACATGTTGGATAAACAGATGGACACCATGATTGATGGTTTCCTACAAAGAGGTTATCATCATGATGAACTTCTACGCATTAAAGAGAAGGTAAACTCCATCCCTCGGGCATTACTTCTGACACCTAAAGGGAATAAATCTGAGAAAAAGATCATTCCATTTGTTCAACAATTTAATAAATCTAGTGACCAAATCTCACTTAAAACAAAACGATTGTGGCATATTGTCCAATCAGATAAAGAATTGAAACTTCAGCCATAATGCCATGCTACAAACGTGGGAGGAACCTGCGAGATATTTTGGTAAAGACCTTCCAGGAACCACCAGACAATTGCACAGGGGGGAACCGACTAGGTTGCATCAGATGTCTATGTGTAACGTGCCAGTATATGATTGCAGGTCCTATATTCTACCATCCACACACAAGTAGAGAATTAAAAATTAGATATACTCTAACCTGCAACACAAAATATACGGTCTATCAGATCATATTCCCTTGTGGGCAAACGTACATTGGGAAGACCAAACGAGCGTTCAAAGAACGCATGGCCGCACATAGGTCAGCGATTAAATTAGCCATCAGAACTGGAAAATCAGAGCAACCTGTAGCCCGGCATTTCCTTACGGCTAGACACAGCATTACATCCATTTGATACAGAATGATTGACCATGTGCCTGAAGCATTGAGGGGTGGCAACAGAAATTTGCATCTGTTACAGAAGGAGGCACATTGGATAATGCACCTGGATACGATTAGTCCTACAGGACTTAATGAAACAGCAGGACTTAATGTCCTGATCTAAGTCCATTAGAACATTATTGCTATATCATGATAATGGGTAGCAGACAGATGACTGATCAAGGGACTAGACTAGTTCGTAGGAAAACTCTATAATAGCATCTAGATTTATTGTTACATATTGGCTACAAGTTGTCCGTTTGTAGTATTTACCGCATAAAGATAAAGATATGATCTAGTTGAGATTTGCATCTAACATTGTTTCTATGGACACTGTGATTATAGTGTACCTATTGTACCAAGACTTGGATTAGTGGGAAACCTAAATACTATATATTGCGATCCAACTATGGTGGGATAGATGATGGTGTGGGGTGGCCTGCATGTGGTCCGGACAATCACGGACATCCGTGGTGGCCATCACACATATCATAATTTTTCTACAGATATAACTAATGCTCGACAGTATCAAATGTGCTGAACTATTTTGTATGACTGACATTAGGTCTTGTATTACTACAGGTTGAGTATCCCGTATCCAAAATGCTCGGGACCAGGAGAATTTTGGATAACGGATTATTCCGTATTTCGGAATATTTTAATATTTCAATGATGTATTTTGAAGTATCTTGCATTTATGCTGTATAAACACATAATATACACACAAATATATTTTATTACCACATAAAATACACACAAACATATTTTAATTGTTCAAAAAACAAGGTTTCAAAACGTGAAACATAATGTGTGTACTATCTCAGCACTGAATTTGAATGCCAAGCAATCATTGTCTTGCACATATATAGTGCCAGTTACATATCATGTCCCCAGTGAGTTTTTAGCAAAAAAAAATATTTTTTTCACTTTCTGGAATGTCCGTATTTCGGAATAATTCGGATAACGGATATTCGGATATGGGATACTCGACCTGTAGTGAGAATAAGTACGGGTAGTTCTCGGTGGTGAAACGATACAAATTCCGATACAGCTTTTTGGATTTTTTAGATACTTTGGTCATTTATATATATTTTTTATATATTTCACTTTAATTTCACGTTTGTTTAATGTATGCACTTAATTCCCTATATTTTATATTTATCTACTATTGTTATACATCACTATATGTTAGCTGCGTGGAGAAGGGCGGACACATTGTGAGACGCAGGCTGCCGGAGGGCTGCTAAGACAACCTGGCAGACGTGTACATGCAGATCAAGCAGACACAGTACCGCATCTCCCTAGCAACTAACATACACAAGATACCGGCGCTTGGACGCCGCTTATTGATTAGGTCACTGATTCAGACTTCGTTTCCGGTGGGACGGACTCCCACCGGCGCGAACAACGTCTGGAGGTATTTAAGGTTAGTTTGATATGGTTGTATTTAAAGCCTGACGAAAACATTAATTTGTTGAAACGTTGCTGTATTGCTTTTCACTAAAGATTTGGATTATATATAAGCTGGAGTGCTGCTTTTTTTCTTGCTTCATATATATATATATATATATATATATATATATATATATATATATATATATATATATATATATATATATATGACTTATGTGGTGAGCAAGAGATACAATCCCTTTCCAAAAGAGGACAGGTTTCAGACAGCTTCTTTTATGCGTACGAAGATGAAAAGTTACATAACATCTTTATCGTCCCAATATTCATTATCTAAGGGTTCCTCCAGGTCAGCCTCCCAGGCAATGTTCCCTCTAATTTTACAAAGGCTGTGTGCAGCAAAAGATATTGGCTGTGCAACTTTGGAAGGAAATTTAAATTTTTGTGCATCACAACGGTATAAAGGCCTAGTAAACAAAATGGATAATTTTTAATAATTAAAACATATTTCCTGCTGTCTCTTTCCATTGTGATATCATGCAAGAAAAGTCATTTGTAACTCATAGGATGCTGAGCATTCCTCCTTTACTTTCCACTACACCCGCAGTAACTTTCAAACAGAAGAAAGTGGACCAATTGATCACTTATCCCCTCAATGTCTGTAGGCTTTATGGAGGTTAATCCTTAAAGAGTGTGGTAGAAGGCAGCATGAACAGTTGATATTGTGGTTTCTTTTTTTTCAAAATATCTTTTTTTGAACCACTGTTGTTACAAGCAATAGAATTGGAAATATGACAATATTCATTGAGGATCAATCCACAATTTTCCAAATTTTCCAAAAAAACAACAACATATATTGTAGGTAGAGAAGGATATAATACAAAAAGGTATGGCAACTTCAGCGGAGATATAGCAATGGATTAGACAATGATTTATACACAACTATATCATGTCCGAGGATATTGGCGATCTTTACTTAAACAAACAAAAGAAAAAAAAAAGGAAGTTGCCAAAAATATTTAGTGATGCCTTAGCAGAAGAAAAACAACACAAAAGAGGAAAGCAGAAAACTAAACAAAAAATAAAACATAAAGACCATGACCATACTAATTTCAATATTAACTAATAGTGTGTACACACGTAGCGATATGGCTTCCGATGTTGCCGATATAGTGAACATCGGAAGCCAGATCGCATGCTTTTTTAGGGATTGCGAGCCCGATGTGCTGCCGATGCGCGCTCCCGTGTGAGCGCAATTCAGCAGTGAAATAGAGAGGGCAGCCAAGACTATATAGTGCACATCTGCGCTATATAGTGCAAATTGTCCCTCTGCATGCATGCCGTGCGATGCGAGTCCCGATACGATCTGATCGTATCGGGAACTCGCATCTCACGGCATATCCTGCCGTGTGTACACACTTTAATAGATATCGACTTTGATATATCTAAATAACAGCCCGCTCCTAGTTCCAAGCCATCTACCCATCCATGGATATTGTGGTTTCTTGTACAGGCTAGATGGCAGAAGAGATCTGTAAATGTATGTTCTACTCACATTTCTTTCAGAACTCCCCTACACAGGCTATATAAATTAAAATCATATCTCTTCCCTCCCCTGTCAGATAATGTTACACCCTGACTTTTGCTCTGTTCCCAAATGGGGTGCTGTGTAACACAGCAGCAGCCCAGTTGGGAACAGAGCAAAAGTTTTGAACTAAAGACCAAAATTCCCTTAAGGTGCCCACACACTAGAACGATTTTTGGGCCGATTGGTCGATTTCCGATAAATCGGCTGATATATCGTCCGATGTTTACCGATAATCGGTCGGTGCTGCACGAAAGATCAGAAGATTTCACAAAAGATCCATAGGAACGCACACGGGATCTTAAGAAAAATCTTTGGTCAAGATGTGCGCTCGCCTGAAATCTTTAGTCCAGGACGGACAAAAGATTTCAAGGCTAATTTATGCGCACATCTTACGATCGCAGATCTTTCTAATGTGTGGGCACCTTTAGGGTCAGGGTGTAACATTATCTGACAAGGCAAGGAAAATATATTAATTTAATTTATATAGCCTGTGTTCCCAGTTGGGAACAGAGCAAAAGTGTTGAACCAAATACCAAAATTCTCTTAGGGTCAGGGACCAGGTGTAACATCTGACAGTGGAGGGAAGAGATATTCATTTAATTTATACAGACGAGTTTAAGTTGCGCCTTATTTCTGAACATACCTTCTGAAAGGCGGGTGGGTGGGCCGCTGCTGAGCTGTGCTCTGTCTGTGCCTTCTGAAAGCCAGGGGGTGCGGACGGGCAGGTGGGCTGCTGGTGAGTAGCTCTCTTTCTGCATGCTGTGCGGTGCTGGCATCTGATGTCAGATGCCCTGTGATTGGGGGGGGGGGGGGGGTGGAGTACAGCGGGTGGCAACATAACTTTGTGTGCACTCAGTTAAAATGTCTGTGCGCGGGGTTGGCGCTGTGAGTGCGTGCGCACAGCTTACAGGGAACCCTGCTCCCAGGCCATCTCATGTGGATCTTAAAAGGGTTATTCTGACCTGATTGGTGGCGCCAGATGATTATCAATCAACTGCACATGTGTGTGGAAAATAGCATGCATACTAGAGGCCATTCTGTGAAAAATCTGGGGTATTTCCTAATCGCAAGCCTTCACTGACTAACAGAGTGTGTCAGGGAAAATGCAGATGTGCTCAGGAGTTTTCAGGTCGTGTGTATGATGTCAACTCTGGCCGGAGCGGGCTGCATGGCTCTGGCACCCTTTGATGTCTCGTGCTCTGCCATGTCCCTGGTGGTATCTATCAGACCACAGGGCTCTGCAAATTAGCAGAGAAGCAATCAGGTCCAAATACCCCCCTTAGTTGAAATCCAGACTAGGAGTTCTGCATACAATGGGGAGACAAGTCCCTTATTGGTAGTGTCCCATAGGACCAGTAATTCACAGGTGGTTAGTAATCTACCTGTCAGTTGAGACTTTACCAAGGAGTGGAAATGTTGGCGCTGTGCATGATAAAAGTTTGTATTTGTGATAAAACATTTGTGTCACAGCTGAGGTCAATAGTGCACCCAGCCTTAGATTGTTTACTTATGCTTTATGATGCTATGATAAGAGGTTGGCCAGCATCCAAATTATAGACAGAGGGGTTAAGGCCACTATTATGCAAACAAAGGAGGTCCCTGAGAGACCTATCTCATGATTTCTGTTCATTCCACTTGCTTCGTTGGAATGGTGTTGGTGGCGGGGGCGTGGTGCGTTTGCAGCTACATCATTCCTACAGTCACCATGACATTGCGTCAAGGGATGCTATCTTTGGAAGGATAATAGTGTAGTCAGCCAAGACTGAACATAACCTCCATTATGGGGCAGCTTGTGTACATACAGACCCAGAAAATAAATAAGATTTTTGGTATTTACTATTACAAGCCTTTCTCAAGTGCAGCTGGAGGACAATTTCTGATCATGAGGTGTAGTGCACTAGCACACGATCTCATCCTTCTCCCACACACAACCCAACGAGGGAGGGATTTTAGTGTCACCCAGATGGACTCCGAGGAAGATATGTAATGGTGAGTGTCAAAAATCTATTTTTATTGCCTATATATCTTTACAATGTTATAAATTAATCCCCCACCTCCCTTGTAAACCTCATTGTGTGCCCGGAAGTATATTCGTTTAGAAATCATTTGGGGATATCATAATAAGGCTCACACAGGTCTTAGATATATAAGATAGTATAATAATGCCTGGCTATTCATCATCACATATTTTGCCATCATTATGTTACAGTATGAACTCTTAGTGTGTAATATATTTTATTTCAAGGTTATTTAGGGCACAATACACAAATACATTTCTTAGATATAGAGTGTAAGCTCTCATGTGCCTTCCTCCCTCATGTGCTTTAGCTTCCCATACTTACAGTATACTATCATCTACCATACTCCCTTCTCCGCACCTATTCCACCACCCTCCCTGGTTGTTATTTGAGTGCTTTGACCACATTTACAGCAATGTGTTCATTTGTTTAAGTACTTGTGGCGCCATATAAAGAAAGGATAATTAACTGAATGTGAACATTACTGACAGAATAAAGCATTTGTGTATAAAAAAAAAAATTGAGATGTTTGGCTTTCGATAGTCCAAATCTTTTTACATATTTACAGTAAAGGTGTCCATACACCAGCAGTGTATTGGACCTATTCCTCAACAGTCAGGAGATCAGGGATATTAAACGTGTAAAAATACCAATCACCTCATCCCAGGGAGATTGCAGAATTTGGAATCTTTAACATGCTTACTATCCCTGGTCCTCCACCATATTGCCTATCATCAGTGCATCCGGAATGGCAGATAGAGTGCCAGGTGTATGGGGCATGCATGTCCAACCTGTGGCTGAAAACAGCTGTTGTGAAACTACACATCCCAGCATGCCTTGCCATAGTTTTAGCATTCCCTAATAGCAAACTGTGGCTAGGCATGATGCGACGTGTAGTTTCACAACAGCTGGAGGGCTGCAGAGTGGACATGCATTCTAAAATAACCCTCAGCGGGGATTGGCGCAGATTTTGTAAGGGTGCGGCTGTAACGTCATTTTTAGTGCATAATTTGTATTGACTTCTGTGACTCCTTCTGGAAGATGAAAGCTGAATGTCTTCATTAGGGTGATGAAGAAGATGACCAGTTCAAAACGTGCCAGTTGTTCCCCCAGACATACTCTGTGTCCTGTGGGTAAATATTAAATATTCTTATATCAAATCATTTGTTTGCACATGAAGCAATGGGGTAGATTTACTGAGATAGAAGTTCTATTTCAGATGTTATGTTGCTATGGGCAACCAATCAGGTTATATCTATTAACTTCTAAAATGTCCCATCTGAATTAGAACTTCTATCTTCGTAAAGTTACCCAAATATATATTGTCTATTGAAGTCAATGTACCTTGTTGGTAATGACAGGCACATATGTGTGTTATAGTGAATTACTGTGTTTATAGTATATTGGCCCTATAACGATGAAGAAAATGCCATTTATTCCTTTTCTACACAAAATCAGACAAGAAGCAGCTATTCAATAGAGCAGGATTAAGGTTTATGGGCAGTTAACTTCGGGGAGAACTTACCAATTATCCATTACTATGTATTAGAACAGGCATGTCCAAACTATGGCCCTCCAGCTGTTGTGAAACTACAAGTCCCATCATGCCTTGCCACAGATTTGCTATTAGGGAATGCTAAAACTATGGCAAGGCATGCTGGGATATGTAGTTTCACAACAGCTGCAGTTTGGAGATGCCTGTGGACCAGATTCTCTAAAGCTGGGTAGATTTGAAGTCCGATGTGGGCGTTCCCGATCGATTGGAACGACCAATCGTTCCGTGCATCGTTAACGATGCGCGTACCTGCGAATCGTTAACGATGGTCTATGATCTTTCCTGTATGCAGGAAGATTATAGACAAATCTTTTGTCAAGTGTATCCAATCGTTCCGTGTGTACGCATGATGAACGATTTGATACACTCGTTAACGATGTCGGAACGCTTCCGACATCATTCCGTGTGTACCCACCTTTAGCTTCAAAAGTGATAAAATGAAGAGTGATAAACAGCCAGCCAATCAGCTCCTGTCTGACAGTTTTCAAACACAGTCTGTGGTGTGGACATGGCAGGTAGGAGCTGATTGGCTAGCTGTTTATCACTCTTCGTTTTATCACTTTTGAAGCTCAGAGAATCTGGCCCTGTATTAGAAGCATGACTTTCAAGCAAACACATGAAATGTCTAGATACACAAAAGTATTAAAACACCATATTGCCCCACATGAGCCGCAGTGTTCCTGTCACAGTCTCCCGGACCACGGGAGTCTCTTACCGGGTCCGAGGACATGGCTACTACTGGCGGCAGGCCGGGCGACGGCGTGCTGGTGCGGGCGGTAGCCTGGACAGCAGCAGGCTGGCGGCGGGTTCCCCTGTCGGAGCTCCGACAGTGTGGTTGCGGCTTCCGATGTAGTCAGCCCACGGTTTAAAAGGAAGTCTCTGGCAGGCAATTCCTGCCAGAGTATAGGCTAACACCTACTCCAGCGTTCCCGTGCTTTTGTACCTTATCACTCTCTGCTATTGTTTGACCCGGCTAGTTCCTGACGACTCTTCCGCTTGACCCTTGGTACTTCATTGATCTCTCCGTGTATGACCTCAGCTTGCTCCCGACCATCCCTCCGTCTCATCCCAATGTACCGTAACTGTGTCTCCCGTGTATGACCCGGCCTGATTTGGACTCTCTTTGCCTCTTCCCTGGGTACCTAACTGACCGCACTGATACCGACCCGGCTAGACGACCGCCTCTCCATATTTCCTACCCCTGGCCCCAGCTCATAAAGGGAAACCTAACCAGAGGACCGCGACCGACGTGTGGAGTGCCGCAGAAGCCCAAATCCCAATTGGAGGGGTCACTGGCAGAAGACCCTCGGCACGGTTAGACTCCGCACCTCTGCGTTAGGTCAAGCCAATTCCCGAGCTGGTAGGCAGGTAGACCAAGCATTTGTGACAGAATACTCTGGCCCATAAATATGGATCCAGCGGCCGGTCCGTCTCCAAAAGAGCTTCTGGAACATTTACTAACCAGGGTGAATAAACAGGATCAGGCTCAGATTATGCAATGCCTGCAAACCTTGATGCAACGTATAGAGGCTCCTCCGGCTCCACCGCCTCCGGCACCACTACCTCCAGTGGCAGCAGCGAGTGCCGCCCCTCTTCGTATCCCGAACCCCGCTAAATTCGATGGAAACCCAAAGGAGTGTAGGGGATTCCTAAATCAGTGCCTCATCCAATTCGAAATACAGGCTGCATCCTTCCCGTCAGATAGGGCGAAGGTGGCCTACATGATTTCCCTACTCACGGGTCAAGCTCTGTCCTGGGCCTCTCCACTCTGGGAGAAGGATCACGCGGTGATTAATAGCATCACTGAATTTATCACCGAATTCCATAAAGTCTTTGACGAACCGGGCAGAGTGACATCCTCCGCTTCAGCCATTCTCCGGTTGAGACAAGAAGCCCAGACTGTGGGACAATACACGGTCCAGTTCAGGACCCTCGCTTCCGAGCTAGGGTGGAACGAGGAGGCTCTGATGGCCACGTTCACACAGGGGCTATCTGAGAAAATTAAAGAGGAATTGGCAGGTCGGGAGCCACCGACTTCCTTGGACGACCTAATTTTCTTATGTACACGGGTGGACCTTCGTTACCAAGAGAGGGATAAGGAGAGGGAACAATCCCGGAAGTATAGTTTCAAGTTAGCACCCCGATTTATTCCACCAGTAACTAGCCCACCTTCGGCATCAGCCTCTGTGGCAAGTCAGCAATTGGAGGAACCCTTGCAGATTGGGAAAACTCGTCTTCCTTTCGCAGAAAGAGAGCGAAGATTTAAAAATCGGTTGTGCTTGTATTGTGGGGAGTCAGGTCACCTCCTCTCTGCTTGTCCCAAGCGTCCGGGAAACGACAGGGCCTAACTGATTGTAAGGGGGTCAGGTTAGGCACATTGTCATATACCTCTTCTCGAGTGTCCGCAACAGGATTCACCATTTATGTAACCTTACTTCACGGGAACTCCTCCTTGGTCCTTAAGGCCTTCCTAGATTCCGGCGCGGATGGTAACTTTATCACCGCAGAAACAGCTAAGCGCTTGGGAGTTCCTTGTCAAGGACTGACTAACCCTCTACACATTATAGGGGTGGATGGCAATAGGTTGCCATTTTCAAGCATTCGTTCCAATACTTCAGCAGTACGGATGAAAGTGGGGATTCTTCATCAAGAGTCCATCTCCTTCTTTGTGCTTCCCTCAGCAGAGAATCCAGTCATTTTGGGATTGCCATGGCTACAGTTACATTCACCTGTGCTGGACTGGAGGCGTCCTCAAGTACTGGCATGGGGGCAGGAGTGTCAGGGATGATGCCTTGTACAAATCAAATGACTACTGTACTGTATCTTCCTCCAAGCTGGGTTCCGGGGGCAAGCTTCCAATCCCTTATCAAGCCTTTGCGGACGTCTTCAGCAAGAAAGAAGCAGAGAAGCTGCCAGCCCATAGGATTTGGGACTGTGCTATCGATTTAATTCCTGGGTCCTGGCCCTGCATTGACTATAGGGGTCTCAATGCCATCACCATAAAGGACCGTTTTCCTCTTTCTCTAATTTCTGAACTCTTTGACAAAATCAAAGGGGCACGTTTTTTCACGAAGCTGGATCTCCGCGGGGCATATAAATTTGATTCGGATCAGGTCAGGAGATGAGTGGAAGACGGCCTTCAACACGCGAGATGGACATTTTGAGTACCTAGTGATGCCGTTCGGCCTGAGCAACGCTCCGGCAGTTTTCCAGAGATACATGAATCATATCTTCCAAGATCTGTTGAACAAATTTGTAATTGTCTACCTAGATGACACTTTAATTTTTTCAGGAAACCTTCATGCACATCAGCAGCATGTTCAAGAAGTTCTAGCTCACCTTCGTAAGCACCGGTGTTACTGCAAACTGGAGAAATGCTCATTTGAACAGCAAGAGATGCCTTTCCTGGGGTTCATTGTTACTGGTTCAGAGTTACAGATGGACCCAAAAAAATTGTCTGCAATCTCTGACTGGCCGCAACCAGTAGGGTTGAAATCCATTCAACGTTTTTTGGGTTTTTGCAACTTCTACAGACAGTTTATTAGACATTACTCTTCTGTGGTAGCTCCAATAACCAAGCTTACTCGCAAAGGAGAAAATACTAAAGAGTGGCCTTCGGAGGCTAAGCAAGCCTTTTCGTTACTCAAGAAACTCTTTGTGTCTGCACCCATTCTAAGGCGGCCTGATCCTGACAAACCCTTCTTTGTGTAAGTGGACGCATCTTCAGTAGGGGTGGGAGCAGTTCTTTCCCAAAAAGATAATGCTAACAAATGGTATGCCTGTGGTTTCTTCTCCAAGAAATTTCAACCCGCAGAGAGAGAGAAATTACGCAGTGGGAGATAAGGAGTTGTTAGCCATCAAATTGGCCTTAAAAGAATGGCGTCATATTAGAGGGCGCAAGGATTCCCAGTAACAGTCTATACTGACCACAGAAACCTGATGTACCTTAAGACGGCCCATTGCTTAAATTACAGACAGGCTAGATGGTCTTTATTCTTTGACCGATTCAATCTAGTTTTAACTTATCGTCCAGGAGATAAAAATATTAAAGCAGATGCACTTTCTCGAGTCTTTGGGCCAGCTGCTTCAGAGGAGTTAAATGACCAGAAGCCCATCTTAAAGTCATTTTGTTTTAGTGCATCTTCCAAGAAGATTAAAGTTCCTGTAGGAAAGACGTTTGTGCCATTAAAGTCTCGAACTAAACTCCTACGTTGGTTCCACTCCTCGCTGGTACTAAAAAAACTATAAAGATCATCTGTCGTAACTACTGGTGTCCATCAGTTAAAACAGACGTCAAGAACTTTGTTGCTGCTTGCGACACATGTGCCCAACACAAGTCGGCGCCACAAGCTCCAGTTGGGTTGCTTCAGCCTCTTCCAGTTCCAAGTCACCCTTGGGTTGACATTTCGATGGATTTCATCACCGAGCTTCCTGTTAGCCAGGGTTTTAATACTATCTGGGTGGTGGTGGATCGTTTTTCCAAGGCGTCTCACTTCATTCCCCTCAAGGGTATCCCATCTGCTTCTAAGCTAGCCGAGAGCTTTATCAAAAATATCTTTAGGTTGCACGGTTTTCCTCAAAGTATTGTGTCAGATAGTCCAATTCACTTCTAAGTTCTGGCGACCTTTATGCTCTTCCTTTAACATCAAACTCAACTTCTCTTCGGCTTACCACCCCCAGAGCAATGGACAGACCGAAAGGGTTAACCAGGACCTCGAGAAGTTCTTAAGGATTTACGTGTCGGCCAATCAGGATGATTGGGTATCCCTGCTCCCCTGGGCAGAGTTTGCCCACAACAATTTGTACCATTAGTCCACCAGGCATTCTCCATTCAAAATGGATTCCATCCCAATCTTCCTGAATTTTTTACCAAATCTTCTAGTACACTGCCAGCCGTCCAGCATACGGTCAAGGAATTTTTGAGCATTTGGTCTGAGGTGAGAAGAAACCTTAGTAAATCATCTGATCGTTATAGACGCTTCGCCAATTATAAGAGGAGAGAAGCTCCCCAATTTAAACCCGGAGATAGAGTATGGCTCTCCACGAGACATTTACAGCTCAGAGTCCCATCCATGAAATTAGCTCAAAGATTCATCGGTCCCTTTCGTGTCCTTCAAGTAATTAATCCAGTGGCAGTAAGACTCAAACTTCCTAGGTCCCTTAGGATTCCCAACGTTTTTTATGTGTCACTTCTCAAACCGCTTATCAATAAGTTCTCTACCCTCAAACGTTCTTATACACCCCTTCTGGTAGGAGGTCATGAGGAATATGAAATAAGTCAGATTCTGGATTCAAGGATTTCTAGAGGACGTGTTAAATTCCTCATTGACTGGAAAGGATTCGGTCCTGAAGAGCGGTGCTGGGTTAAGGCCTCTGAAATTCACGCTCCACAGTTACTCCACAAGTTCCACCGAAAATATCCCAATAAGCCTTTCATAGGGTGTTCGGTGCCCACCCCTAGGGTAGGGGGTAATGTCACAGTCTCCCGGACCACGGGAGTCTCTTACCGGGTCCGGGGACATGGCTACTGCGGGCGGCAGGCCGGGCGGTAGACTGGACAGCAGCAGGCTGGCGGCGGGTTCCCCTGTCGGAGCTCCGACAGCATGGTTGCGGCTTCCGGGTACGCGGGCTCACTAGGGGCGCTCGCTCAGATTTAAAGTGACAGGCAGGAAGCTGACGTAGTCAGCCCACGGTTTAAAAGGAAGTCTCTGGCAGGCAATCACTGCCAGAGTATAGGCTCACACCTACTCCAGCGTTCCCGTGCTTTTGTACCTTATCACTCTCTGCTATTGTTTGACCCGGCTAGTTCCTGACGACTCTTCCGCTTGACCCGTGGTACTTCATTGATCTCTCCGTGTATGACCTCAGCTTGCTCCCGACCATCCCTCCGTCTCATCCCAGTGTACCGTAACTGTGTCTCCCGTGTATGACCCGGCCTGATTTGGACTCTCTTTGCCTCTCCCCTGGGTACCTAACTGACCGCACTGATACCGACCCGGCTAGACGACCGCCTCTCCATATTTCCTACCCGTGGCCCCAGCTCATAAAGGGAAACCTAACCAGAGGACCGCGACCGACGTGTGGAGTGCCGCAGAAGCCCAAATCCCAATTGGAGGGGTCACTGGCAGAAGACCCTCGGCACGGTTAGACTCCGCACCTCTGCGTTAGGTCAAGCCAATTCCCGAGCTGGTAGGCAGGTAGACCAAGCATTTGTGACAGTTCCATACTGGTGTGGGTGGGTGCCAGACGACTCCCCGACAGTCGGGATTCCGACAGTCATTGCCCCGACTGCTCCCTCGTGGGGGTCCACGACCCTCAGAGGGAGAGAATATAATAGGTGGCGAGCGCAGCAAGCCACTGTGCTTGCAGCGTGGCAAGCGCAGCGAGCCCACAAGGGGTTTTGTTGCACCCCCGCCCCCTGCTGTGCAGTCGGGCTAATGACTGTCGGTGTGTTATACCACACCCGTGTAGGTAATATAGCATACAGATGGAGCCATGTTCATCCATTGCGCCAGCACGCCTAGGGGATGGTTTTTGCGTGCCATTTTTGTGAGGTGCATTGAGGCCACAGCTGTCAAGGCACGCTGCTATAGAATTGCTATAGCCTAACCCTATGGATAAATTACTACTTAGTACGCAAATAGGAAATACTATATGGAGATGCTAAGCATAGTGTTTTGGCAACCAGGAACTTAGGGAGGAGCTTTTATCTCTCCCAAATATATTTATATAAAGCTATCACTTACAGCTGTAGCCAATAACAGCACAGTACAATAAGAGCTATTCGTGCTACATGCATGCAATATACATCGCCTCCACTAATCCAGCGTCGAATGGACATACAGTACAGATGAAACTGCCCCATACACGCTTGCGTCAGAGACGCTCGTGCATTTCATTCTCGAATGGTGCTGCGGCTCCATTTGTAAAGTACAACACAAGCTCGGGCAAATGGGCCGTGTAATGTACAGTGCTCAGGTGGAGTGTCCGGGTCCCTTAGGCAAATTATTTCATAAACATATCCTGCAGTTCCTGTAGCCGATGCAGCATACAGTAACTCATAGTTGTAGGCTAGTGGATAAGTGTATTACTCTCCATGCTCGGAGACCAGGGTTTGATTCTCTAAGTCAGTGATTCCCAACCCTGGTCCTCAAGTACCCCCAACAGTGCATATTTTGCAGGTCTCCACACAGAATCACAAGTGCTATAATTAGCTCCACCTGTGGATCTTTTCAAATGTGCCTAAATAATGAGTGCACCTGCTGGGTGACCTGGAAAATGTGCACTGTTGGGGGTACTTGAGGACCAGGGTTGGGAACCACTGCTCTAAGTGACCATGGTTTTTTTTTTTCCCTCGCTCTACATTTTTAGCCTAGCAATCATACACACTACTTTTCTGTACAGTACTGTATGTTAAATAGACCATTTTCTCAGAGAATGCTATAGTATAGGTTATGTATGTACTTTATATGAACACTTCTGTACGTGCGTCTCATTACGCTATTTAACACTCATAGGGGCTATGGGGATAGAATGAGCATACAGTCACCGTACTGTCCATAGCAGGCCAGACTCAAGCAGGTTAACAAAATGGCTACCAAGCCTGAACCAGGGCTTCAATGAAGCTCACAACTATGAGCGAGCAACGGCATAGGTTTTACATGTCTAAGGGGAATGCTGAAGGTGCGTCTAATTAAAACACACAGGGAATACTGACAAAGGCACAGATGCTGCAATGATCAATCCACAGCTCCGGTCCCCTACCCGCACCACTGTCCAGGTTTGGGCGCACCTGCTGTGCAACAGGGAGCTGAGCACTTCGCAGGAGCTGACCCACCTGAGCTCAGGATTGCTCAATGTCATCTTCCCGCAGTCCAGTGATGGCGCCGAAGCCATAAACCCCTGCAAGCTGGGCGGACAATTTTAGGGGACCCCATCTGTGGTTGCTTGCTGCTTCCCTTCCCAGTATCACAAACTAGTCGGTCAGTCTGTCCCGAGCTGAGGGTTGATCATTGTAGCGTCTGTGCCTTTGTCAGCAGCCCCATTTAGTGGCTACCTGTACACACTGCCTCACAGCGCTGAGGTCATGGGTTTGATTCAGAGTTTGTATATTCTCCCCGTGCTTGCGTCCATTTCCTCCCACAATCCAAAAATATACTGTTAGGTTATTTAGCTCCCAACAAATTAACCCTAGAATGTCTGTGTGTGTGTGCGCATGTACATGTGGTAGGGAAGATAGATTGTAAGCTCCATTGGAGCAGGGACTGATGTGAACATTCAAATATTATCTGTAAAGTTCTGCAGAATATGTGTGCGCTATATAAGAAACGGTAATTATATATATTTATATAAAATATATGTTTCAGATCTGTTCCAGGTTTCATATGGAAATGATAGAACAATCAGTATTCGCAATACAGTAAATGCGATTCTACTTTATTAATAGAAAAGTATTAAATCAATAACTGATTTATTTTGATAGAAACTCACCTGCAGAAAATGGTAAAAAGGCCTCGTTTCCCTTAAAGCTTCCATCTTTAGTCAGGAAATGGTTGGGGTTGAATTCATAAGGAGTTTCCCAGTATTGTGAATCATGTAAGACGGAGTCTATATTGGGCAGAATCATTGTGTCCTGAATAGGTGAGAAAACACATTCTAAGCTATCAATAAATAAGAAATAAAATAACAGTATTATTCAGAGAAGCTGTAGCAGGAAACACCATTTTGGATAAGCGTGTGAAGATTCGCCTTTCTGCAGCTACTAGCTATATTTATCTGACACAATATGTAAAAATTACAGAAGTGGATGGTTGGCATGTGCAACTTCTCCCCTTTGTTAACTTTAGAAAGTTTTATACATTCTACCCTAACAAGGTCATTCTGGGGAAAATCTTTGAATGTCTAGTTTAAAACTACACTGGTACGTACATGCAGGGCAGCCGAGAGGAATGCCGGGCCCCGATAACATTTTGGGGGCGTGGCCTAAGTGTGGGCACCTCCCACAGTTAGACCACGCCCCCAAAATGTTTCGAGAAACCTCTAAAAATTGTAATTTCAGCAGCAGCACACAACTACAGCATGACCTCTCACACTGTCAGTGAGACACTCATGCTAAGCCTGCTGTCAGCACAGCACATGCTGTAGAAGTGTGCGCCGCTGTTGCTACCCAGGAGGGACGGAGGGGGAAGGGAGGGGTCAGACCAGGGCCCCTGCGGGGCCCCTCCAGCAAGCCTGGGCCCGGGTAATTAGTACCCGCTCCCCCCCCCCTCTCTCGGCTGCCCTGCGTACATGTCTTTGTCTTCAGCTAAACTCAGACATTTCATCAATGTCTTACGTCAGTATAAGGCTATGACATTTACAAGTTCTAAACCACTAAGGGGCCCATTTAACAATTATCGCATTTGCACTGCAACCTGGGAGTGACCCTAGACCCCAGCATAGTATTTGCAGAACCTATTGGGTGTATGCATCACTCGGCACAAGCAGGGACAGGGGTTCCGAAAGAAGCCTGTCAATGCGATGCACAGAGTGTACGGCTGGGAATGTGTGGTGAGGTAGACCAGCACAGCAGCCATTTCCGACAGAGGGTTGCTGGATGCATGAACTGTAGCCAATGAAACATTGTGGAAGCTGCCGGGAACAATAATCGGGAAGGCTTTGCATTCTTGGCATCAGTGAATCATCAGTGAATGGGGAACATTGCGTTCCCCATAGCAACCCAACTGTGAATGTGGCTGCAGACAGGAACTACCCAACTGTGAATGTGGCTGCGGGCAGGAACAACCCAACTGTGAATGTGGCTGCAGGCAGGAACAACCCAACTGTGAATGTGGCTGCAGGCAGGAACAACCCAACTGTGAATGTGGCTGCGGGCAGGAACAACCCAACTGTGAATGTGGCTGCGGGCAGGAACAACCCAACTGTGAATGTGGCTGCGGGCAGGAACAACCCAACTGTGAATGTGGCTGCGGGCAGGAACAACCCAACCGTGAATGTGGCTGCAGGCAGGAATGAATGGAATCGCAGGAAATATCATCTACATTCCTTACTTCTTACATTGCATGGATACATAATATTTGCAACTAGGCCCCAAAAACAGGCGGTTTCTGAGCCATAGACGTGCATATTGTATGATAAATGGGCACCTCAGGTTATTGACGTGTGAAGTGAACATCCATTGCTGCATAATGGGCTCCCACATATCAGTCATACATGTACTGTACATATAGATGGGATACGGACATTTGGTCTACCGTATGTTGGCCGACAAGCATTGGATCGACACCATTAGGTTGACATGGTTCTAGGTCAACATGGGTCGAGGTCGACAGTCAAAAGGTCGGCATGGGGTTTTTCACTGTTTTTTGAGCCGACAGGCGGTATTTCATGCCCACCATCCAATAGGGCGTGGTGAGAGAATAAAATAGTGTGGTGAGCGCAGCGAGGCACCGCGTTCGAAGCATGGCGAGTGAAGTACTTCAAACTGTGTCCATGTCGATTGTGACAACATTCGGGTCAAAAAACTGTGAAAAACCCCATGTCGACCTAATGCTTGTCACCAACATGCTGGTAGACCAAACGATCCCAACCCATATAGATATGCTGAGAAAACAGACATGGGTCTGATGACTCGTGTGGCCACCCCAGCACTGGATTATAGCAGCCAATCAGCAATGGTCTCTTATGGTTTAGTGTAGTTTAACACAGTGACTTCAAATAGGATTGTTTGTTATGGTGTGGGACTTCTCCCATTACACTATAATCTTTCAATAAATAACTATTAAGTATTATTTGCAGAAATAAGTAAATCATTTTAACAATATTAACATGAAAACCCCATTGAAATTCCATGTGAAGTATAACTCAAACTGTATTTGGTCATTCGTGACAGAAAGGCAGGTCTTGTCTGTTGTCATTATTTGCATTATGTACACCAAAACATTAAAGGCATACAGAGAAACACCCCTAGCATTATCAGTCTCACCTGCTTTATACAATAGCCATCAAGATGAATGTCCTTTATATTGCGCCTTGCTATTCCCACACCTGCAATGTTCCCAAAACGTTGAATCTCATGAACTACGGCATTGGTGTAAGGAAGCCTCTTTCTGTCTTCATACGTTACAGGTGAAGACTCATCCAGTACTGCATCTATCTCCTTGTGTATATTTTCTGTGAAGATAAACTCCAACCATTCACTGTCAAAATCAGTTTGTCACCATTCTGTTTCTGGAACAATTCTGCATATTCCTGCATTGCTTTATTTACTTATTATTTCTTAATATATAATTGATTTTTAATGCAGCAAATAAACTACATTGGATTTACCTACCTTGTATATCAGGATGAACCAACATGAACAAGAGTGCCCACTGCAAGGTTGTCGCTGTAGTTTCTGTTCCAGCGGTAAAGAGATCGATCACCACTTGAATCAGATTTTCCATATTAAATGTGGAGTCAGGCTCATCCTTTGTCTGTAAATACAGTAAAAATAAATATTGTTTTAGTTCCTTTTTAGGATATAAAATAACCTTTACAGGTGATATTTCCTCCCTCTCCGCAAACCCAGACACTCACGCTATCAAAATAGTTCAATCACATTTTAAATACTTAGGTGTCCCGGCTTCCTTGAAAAAGCTACACCCCTACTCTCCATGATTATTAAACTACTGGACAGCTGGATATTACTACCCTTTTAGGCAGAATGGCCGTAGTGCAATCTATAATACACACCTGCGCTTGAGGAATGCTGACATCCAGACTATCACTGCCATCTCCAAATTTTTCTGGAAAGCTGGCAAACACGAACAGCTCACCATAAATTACAAAAAACTCCAGAGATAATGTTGGCCAAGCCTACCGAATCTCTTACTATACTCCTACGCTACCCTATTTCGATTTATTTTGGATTGGTTACGGAACACAGACACATATACAATAGTTGAACTTTACCATGCTCTAAACCACCCATATTCTACCAATGCCCTCCTACACGGATTCAGTATGGAATCCCGGCGGTCAAAATCCCGATGTCGGAATCCCGGCCGCCGAAATCCCGACAAGGTGAGGGACGTGGATAGCCCCCCCTCGCAGGCTTGCTGTGCTCGCCACGCTAATTTATTCTCCCTCTATGGGTGTCGTGGACACCCACGGAGGGAGAAAGTTTCGGAATTTCGGCGGTCGGGATTTTGACCGCCGGGATTCCAACCACCAGGAAATTGACCGCATCCCCTCCTACACATACCTAAAGGACACATCCCACCTGCTATTTTACTTAACCCACTGTTTCTTGACACTTATAATGCATAGCTGAAGATCAATAAGATTCTCAAATGCAATCCTCGTAACAGTGCTAGAATCTCCCTTTGGAGTAACCCGCCTTTCTCCCTGGCATGGAAAACCGGTATTACACTCAACTTCGCCATCAGGGAATCAGAGCCACGTCTGATGTCTTTGACCCAGGAGAAAACGTACTCACTTTCAATGGTTTTTAGAATACATTTAACCTGTCTAATCGACATCTCTGTGTGTATTTTCAAATCAGACACTACGTTAAATCACTCCCCCCCCCCCCCCCCCCCCAATCTGGTTATCTCCCACCCCAAATTGATCCCATACTAAAACTTTTAAACATGCTAAGTAGAACACCCTATATAACCCGTTACCTTTACTCTGCACTTCTCTCTCCTAACTTACAAAATATGAGGACCCATACACTTACTGAAAGGCAACGTGATCTCCCGCATATCTCCTCCCATGCCTCTTTTACTTTACAATTGCCTAAAATTATGAAAACATTATATTCTTCATATTAACAAGAGGTACATGTTAAATGTATCCTTTGTGCATATATCTCCCAATCGCAACATAAACATTTCATCCCAAGAGAACTGGGACTTTGCCCTAAATGTAAGTCTAGCACTTCTCCCTACATATAGTACATTAATGGGGGGAATGTAGGAAACTTAAAAAATTCTGGCACAAACTAATTAATTTACTTAACACTACATTACATACTACTTTTATTCTCGAACCTTATGCCCTCCTATTTGCAATTTTTTTTAAATTGGTTAACTGGTGGGATTTTTGTTACCAATACTTATGATTATTGTTACGGTCGCTAAAAAAGTGATTTTTAGACATTGGATAAGTACAAAATATGTTGTTAAAATTACTATTCTTTGACAGACAACCCAAATAATACAGATATTTGAAACCACAGACTGGTGGCACTAGAGAAACCTTTTGGAAGCTCATTAATACAATTTAGCTCTTTGCTTAGCCTATGGTTTACATCACTACAGTGACCTTCCATATAATCTACATTGATAACTAGCTTAATATAGGACTGTTGATGTTGGTATATAATGGTCAAATACAGTATATAAATGTTTATTAAGGCCCCCATACACTAGGGCGATGTACATGCAATTTGGGCAATTTACATGATATTTAAAACGCATGTAAATGGGTCTATAAACGGGTAAGAGCCATAAAGACCCTTTCCCACTGCAGCTCTTAAACGGTAAATTTAAATACCGTTTTTGTCACATTCACATTGTACCCGTTTAAACCACAAAGCAACCCGTTTAAATCCATTGTAAACATGGGCTGTCAAATATCTTGCCCCACAGGATGTGGTGTGTACAGTCATCAGCCAATCATATTCTTAACCTTTATTATTATTACTAAATATAATTTAAGACCCTTTCCCACTGGCAAAGAAAGGATCTTAAACGGGTAGAACACTGCTTTATACCTGTTTAACAAATGCTGGTATTTGTTAAACGGGTAAAGCAACCTGCAGCTCTACCCATTTAAAAGGGCTAAAAAAACGACAAAATTAACGTTTAAGAGCTGCAGTGGGAAAGGGAAAAGAACCACTTATACTGCTTTCACATTGCAGAAATGGGTAATGACACGGTATTCTTAAATGGGACTTTAAAACGGGTCTGAGCCTTGAGACCTTTCACATTGCAGGTGAAAACCGTTTTAAAAATCATTTAATACCATTCAAACATTCAACCCGTTTAACCCCCAAGGGACACGTTTCAAGCCATTGAAATAGAGCTGTTCAAACTGCCAAAAAAACGGCTTTGAACCGTGTAGGACTCTGCTTTTTAACCGTGTTGAAATACCGGTTAACTTTAACCGGTAAATCAACTCTGGCACTTTCACATTGCAGCCTTAAACGTTTTAAAATGGAAAAAAACGGCAATATACCGTTTTAAAAGTGCGATGTGAAAGGGGTATTACTGTATTGAAGTCCCAAAATTCCTTGGTGCTTATATTTTAGTGCAGAGAGTAAATAATTTTTATTGTAACCAAATATTATTTCTGTGAATGTGTCCTTTCTGATAAAATCAGTCTGCAACTTTAAATACCAAATGTACCTTTGCAATCTGTGCCAAATAGTAGTCAATGAGATCTTCTGGCTCCTCAGGTGGTCCAGTTTCTTGGCGAATGCTGACCTCTTGCTTCACAAAATTATCTAAATATTCTTTATGTCGAAAAGTTTTCCGATGGGGACCCGGTAAGCGTTTTATGAGCCATGGGAAAGCATCATACATCTGTTACACAAAACCAGTGTTATGATAGGAAATAACCACAGCTTAGATTAGATCACAAAATTATTGAATACACCTTTCAGGGACGTAACTAAGATGAAGTGACATGTGACACTACAAAGGCACCACAAGGTTATACGGTCACTAGGTCAACATGAGAAAGGTTGACATACATTGGGATGACCACTGAAGCTAGACAGGCTTCAGGTTGACACCTTCAGAAGGTCGACGTGGCTTTAGGTTGACAGGGCCATAAGATCGACACATGCATTAGGTCGATATTGGGAAGGTCAACCGTCAAAGAGGTTGACACAGGTTATTCACGTTTTTTTTTTTGGAGCCGACAGGTGGCATTTCCTGCCCTACCATTTACTAGGGCATGGAGGAGACTATAATAGTGTGCCGACCTTTTGACTGTCAACCTTCCCAATGTCGATGCATGTGTCGAGCTTATGACCCTGTCGACCTAAACCCATATCGACCTTCTGAAGGCGTTGACCTAAGGACTGTCGACCTTCAGTAGTCAACCCAATGTATTTTGATCTTCCTCGTGTCTACCAAATGACCCATACCCCCACAAGGCAGGAGGCACAGCTCTCCAGAACTTGTCAATTTTCTGGTTTAGTCAATCCTACTTTTGTAACTTCCTCTGGGTCCCATTTTCCCCTTATAGCTTATAAACACCATCAGTCACACTCCTTTATTGAAGGCACACATTTCAAAATATGGTCATACTTCACATACAGGAGCAAAGAGCTTCATGAGTAAGGTGTCTGACCGAAGTATGTGAAGTCATGAGTTTTTTCTTTCGGAAGGGGGAGGGACAGCAGCACCTGTAACACATAAAACCCCTGCTATATCACTGTATGGGCACACTGGGCCCAACACCTTTAGGAAGAGGAGCTGGGCCTGTCAGCATGCTGATTAGTGGATGGCTGGCGCATTCACTGTATGAAAGCAAGTGAAGAGACAATACAGGACCGCAGGAGGGGTAAACTATGTTTTTCATTTATTTCCATACTGTGTGGATAGGGACTCCGATACAATGCTTTGCCCAGGGCAGGGCCGTAACTAGGGGGGGGCTGGGGGGTCACGCGCACCGGGCGCTGGAGGTGAGGGGCGCTGTGAGGTCCGGTGTATGTGTGGACTGGACACTGCGGGCATAGTGTAGCGGCGGCTGCAGGAAGCTCTGATGACTTCGAAAAGACTTGCCGGACGCTGATTGGCTGAATTCAGCCAATCAGCGTCCGGCAAGTCTTTTTGAAGTCATCATCAGCGCTTCCTGCAGCCGCGCTAGAAGGAGATGGACGGTGAGAGCCGTGCGGGGAGGGGGGGGGTCTCCGGCTGTGCGGGGAGGGGGGGGGTCTCCGGCGCCAGGGACAAGGCGTCGTTTGGTCGGTCCCCCTGTCAGCTGCTAACTAAGCAGCAGGGAATAAACACTGTGCGCATGCGCACAGCGTCTATTCCCGCAGCCAGGGGGCTGGGGGCATGGCTAGAGGCTCACAGAGCCTCTGGGTCATGCCCCCATAGCGGCAAAATGGGGGCGATTATAGGCCACGCCCCCAATTAGGCCACGCCCCCCATCGATAGGGGGGGGGGCACCAAAAGACTGCCTTGCCCCGGGCGCCGAAAACCCTAGTTTCGGCCCTGCCCAGGGCCTTGAATGCGGTCAAAAGAACCCTGCATACTGTACAACACAAACTACCGGCCATAAGTTTTAATATTCAATAAGTGCAGATTTTTCCACCAGTTGAAAAATAGGTACTTTTCATACACTCAACCTATGCAATTAAAGTGACTATTTTACATATGTGTGAATAAATGGTATTGACAAAACACGCGGATTCGTGAATTACTTGCCAATCCACATGTTTAAGTCGAAACTGCATCCGTTTGTCAATTTTCCGCTTCTGCAATTTTTGACTTTTTACAAAAAGAAAACAGACGCAATTGAATAGGGAAAGTTCGTGTTTTTTTCAGCTACCAAAAAAAGGGGACTAATTAAATACCCCCCACAGAACACACCTAGTTTCAGTAGGTACATGATTCAAATCCCCCATAATCAGTGTTGTTATAACCTCTGAAACATTATTTGGACAATATTTCACAAAATAATGCTGCTTTCACACTGCATAAACGGCATTGACCCGGTAATTTAAAAATGGGTCAGACACATAGGTGCCGATTTTGTGGGTGCTCAAGGGCCCAAGGACCCACGGTAATTGATAAGCACCCAGGGGCCCGAGTCCCGTTGCTGGGCCACCATATTAACTTGCTAATTTGCGGCTGCAGCACCCACATTGCCGGACCCGCCACCTGGGAAACAGTATGCCGGCAAGAGTGTATTCTGTCCACGGAGTACCTGCACTGTGAGGGCATTTATGTATGTGGAACTCTGTTGCCATAATTTGAATATTGAAGACAACTGTGCTCCATAATATAAATTGGTATTATTTTGTTGCCACACCCCTTCCCCATGAAGCCACTCCTCTATATTTTTGGCTTGAGCACCCACCAGCAAAAACATAAATCAGCACCGATGGCCAGACAACCTTAACCCCTTTCACACCGCATGTCTTAAACGCTATATTATCCGTTTAAGAGCAGTCTGAAATGGGTATTACCGTTTCAATGCAGTTTTGTCCCATCACATTACACAGAGTTTCACATGAAATGAGTATGACCCTGATTTTTAACCGTTTTGAATTACCGGTTTTCTTGAACTGGTAAATTCAAAATGGACCTTTCATACCACACATATTACAGTTTTGAAATGGTAAAAAACAGCATTTTACCCAGTAATAAGTGCGGTCTGAAAGGGATATTAGTAGTGTATTGCTATCATAATGGTAAGAATAGGGCAAAAACAGACAGACCTTAACACGTGAAGGTCTTTTCTTTGCAGAAATTGCAAATAGAGCAATGTATTTCCTCTTTCCTTCTTGGGGTGTTGCCCTCTGTGGTGCTTCTAGCACAGCCTTATCTTATTTCAGTGCTGAAATACAGACCAGAGTGTGTTAGAAGCACCACAGCAGAGAGTGACACCGCAGGCAGGAAAACGGAATTGCATGGGTTTTGAAAGGTTTAGGATGCTAGAAATAACACTAAACCCCTATATAAGTTCAGGTGTATTTGAAATGTAATTGGGGAGGAATGCTCCCAGAGGGATGAGAAATGGTATGTGCAATTCTGTCAATTATTTCAATGTTGATCGAAGAAACCTTTTGTCTCTGTTAACCATATGGGGTTGACCCAATCACAAGACTGACCTAATTAGGTTCAACCCAATGATTCATACCCCAGTATACATGCTGTCTGTTAAGACTTTGTTTTAAAAAAACGAAAATTATGTCAATATATATTTGTTGATTAAATGTTTGATTATTTCTTTAGATTAGCCATTGGTGGTATTTATATTGCTACTTATTGCACTGAATCACTTGTGCTGTTACTTACTCTTCCCCAGGTAGAGCCCAAGCTTTGGATGATGTAATTGTTTCCTTCAACCATTTTCTGGAAAGAGAGGTCATCAATGGGGAAACGATGTCCAAACACAACAGCAGAAATTACGCTGGCAACTGAATGAAAAATGAAGACCGACGCATCCATGGGGTTCCCTAAATGACATTACACAGATAATGAGCCCCTAATTTATACCCTATGGTTTCACAATCACAACCATCTTCTGCCTTGGCTCTATACTTAGAACCACAAGTTCAGTAGGTCTGTGTAAACTGTCATGGCCAAGATCTTTGTTACCCTTTGTCTCATGTAGAAACCTCCTTTCTAAACCTCATATGTACATTGCTAACCATGTTCTTATTGATTCACTTATGAGCCACTGTCAGAGTAAATAAAATGAGAAACAACAAGTAAACATACTGCCATACTAAACTTTTAAACCACTGCACCAATACCCAAATCCTGGAGATGGAGTTGTTAGATGATGTCACATGGTGTCATCTAGGCAACCCAGCTGCATGGACTGACACCGACCATTGATTGATTAAAATGTAACCGTAACAGCTATATATAGGTAATTTTTTTTTGTGTTGCTGCCACTAAGAATTTGTTGTTTACTCTATTCTGACACCCAATAGTGTGATATAGGCTGTTGTGTATTTTGTATAAAAACTATCAATAAGTTACTGTTTTTCTTAGATTGTCAACATGTATACTTGCCTACTCTCCTAGATGTTGTAGGAGACTCACATTTTTGGAGTAGACCCCCAAACCCCCAGAAAGGGTAGAAGGATCTCCCACATTCCGCCAGCTTCCTCGTGAAGTGTACCGGATGGGAAGATAATAGCGCCAATTGCCAGACCGTATGGAAAGTAGAGATGTGCAGGTCCGGATTTACCCGGAAGTCAAAACGGGTTCTTATTGGCTATGCAGCTGTCACATGTTTTGGAGCAAAAACATGTGACAACATATAGCCAATAAAATCCCGTTTTGACTTCCGGGTAAATCCGGACCTACACATCTCTAATGGAAAGGGGTGCAAATTGCTTCATTTTTACCCACACATTCTCCCCATGGACCCAGCATTTTGTGGCAGAACGTACTGTCGTGGAGTGTAGGCCCCACCCCCAAAGCGGTCAGCAGCTGTCAGGAGATAACTAAAGTGGGCAAGAATAAATAACCGTATGTCCATGTAGATATAATATGGTTATTTGAATTACCGTTTTGAGCTCTAAAGTATTCTACTAGGCACCGAGCTTCTTCCTGAATCCGTGACTCCAGTCCACGTTTACCTAGTCCAAGATTTCGTAAAGTCATGAGTCCAAAGCGTTTCTGTTGTTTCCAGATGTGTCCATTGGAAAGTGCAATACCTGTAGTGGCAAGAATACAAGTATTTTGTCATTAGATTTAATTTCGAAATATTTAATAGAAAGTTTCTATTTTATATTTGACTTGGAAAAATAAAGTCTGTGTATGGTGGCATCACTAAACGGGTGTGGAGCGCATCAGAGTCTCACCCTTTCAGTAGATCACAAACCACGATGCCGGCATCTCCTTACTGACAGGAAGCCGGGTGCTGCAGTGTGACATTATCATGCATCACCTAGCTCCAATCACTGAGAAGGAACCTAGCTCCAATCACTGAGAAGGAACTCGCAAAGCAGCCAGCATCTCCAGGAATATTCAGCATACCCTGGAATTATGTAAACAGGGGTTTCACACAAGGGAATGACCTCGTATTGACATGTTATGCTATTTACTGCACCAGTGACCTGAACCCCATGCTGTCACTGTGTTCCTGCGTGTAAAAGTTGTTCTATGCTGAGATTTAGTAATGCATAGAACCAATGTGGAAAATATACTGTATTGGGCAATTTTTTTTTTTTTTAACCATTTTCAAATGAGTACTCACCACATGCCCATTATTTTGAATATATATATTATCATCTATATATGTCTAGTGTCTGTGTGCCACAGAAACACTGCCATCAGCAAGTGAATCTAAGGGGGTTTGTCTGGTTCACTCCTTCTGTCAAATTCACTCTTAGATGGACAAAACCATGTGCACTGCAGGTGGGGCAGATTTAAAATGTGCAGAGAGAATTAGATTTGGATGAGTTATTTTGTTTCTGTGCAGGGAAAATACGAACAGCTTTATTTTTACACTGCAATATAGATCTCACTTTGGAATAAAACCCCACCCAAATCTAATTCTCTCTGCACAAGTAACATCTGCCCCACCTGCAGTGCACGTTTTTGTCCATCTAAGAAGGAATTTGCCAGAAGGAGTGAACCAAAATAACCCCCTAAATCTCAATCTCTCTCTCTCTCTCTCTCTCTCTCACATTAGGTACCTTACTAGCTTTTGAAGCATTTGCTTTGAGCGGGCTTACTAGTATGGATTATGATGTCAGGAAGTCCCTATCTATTTTTCTGCCAAGCCCCGTTCTTGTTAAGAATGATTCTCTATGGGGGGGTGTGGCCTGGCTAGAAGATGTGCCGGCCTTCTCTACCACTCAAAATCCTGCTTAATCATCCTATTAGCAAAGCAGTACCCTCTCTAGGCTTTATAGAACGGTGGGTCGTCGCTCCTGCATCCCCTGAGCTGCTCCGGTGCACTCTCTGTCCAGTTTGTGTCTGCCTGTTGTCCGGTTTAGTGCTCCGGCTGCATCAGCGGCTGTACTAGATGGGTGTTGCCCCTGTTAAAAGCCTGAGGCTCGGTCTGATCCCTGGCTGTGATCTCTTGACACTCAGATTCCTCCTTACAATTCCACCATTGGCTTGCTGCTATGTCCCCGTGATCCGGGTGTGACCACAGCCAACTTAGACCTTTTGAGGTGGCATCTATAGCACTTTTTGTGGAAAACATTTATTTATATCTTTTCATTCTCCTACACATTACTTGTCTTTGACTGCCACTATACTATATTTGGCGGTGTGCTAGCCACTGTCATTCTGCTCTGGATCACTCCTATAGTGGTGTTTGACCTCCCTATTGCACTGGACTCTCCTTGCGTGCTATTCGCGTGAATCATGGCTCATTACTGGCACTGTATCCTTCAGGCTATACAGGCTTCAACACAGACTCCTTAACAAATTTATTGATAATGCATTGGATATCTTTTCTTCCTCTTCCTACCCAGAGGCGGAGGTTTGATCTTTATACCTATGTGTTGTGATCCTTCCATCCTTGTGATACCTGAAGTTGATTATATACTGAACACAAATCTGTCACTGGCTCTGCCTAGCAAAGAAGTTTATAGCCGCTATATGCTTGATACTATGAAGTGGTTTACCCACTATGTATAGCAGTACTGCTTCAATTACAGTATATTCTGTGTGAGAGCTATGCCTATCCTAGTTTAAGGTCATTAGTTCTTTGCCTACATGAGGGTGGGGAAGGGCAGGGAGTTGGGGAAGGGCTGTACAGGGTAGGAGGTTCTAAGGAAGTTTGTTTTGGGAGTTTTCTTTAGTGTTAAACTTTTCGTTCATTTCATATTATTCTGGTCACCTTTCCAGTCAATAAGGCTTTTCTGATACATGACAATTCTGCCTGCCATACTATGTTTATTTACTTTGTGCTGTATCTGTTTGTTTTTTTGCCAAAATCAATACAACTTATTGAATAAAAAAGAAAAATGATTCTCTATGTGAAAATAGGTAACTGCACCTTTTCCTCCTGTAATGTCATACATGAAGCTGGAAACTGGACGTCCAGACATCTCTTCAGAATGAGTGATGATACCGTTCTTCACAGCTTGATATCCATGCAGCACAACCATGGGTGTCTGGCCAAGCCAAAGAGTGTAAATGTTGCCGTAGGGTTTTGCAAACTATAAAAATACAAATACTAATACTCAAAAGTTGTCTTTATACAGGTACCGTATATACTCGAGTATAAGTCGACCCGAATATAAGCCGAGGCACCTAATTTTACCTAAAAAAAACCTGGGAAATCTTAGTGACCCGAGTATAAGCCGAGGGTGGGAAATACAGCAGCTACTGGTAAATTCCCCTGTATAATAATACAAGGACACCACAGGCTGCTCCCCCTACATAATAACAGGACACCACAGGCTGCTCCCCCTACATAATAACAGGACACCACAGGCTGCTCCCCCTACATAATAACAGGACACCACAGGCTGCTCCCCCTACATAATAACAGGACACCACAGGCTGCTCCCCCTACATAATAACAGGACACCACAGGCTGCTCCCCCTACATAACAACAGGACACCACAGGCTGCTCCCCCTACATAATAACAGGACACCACAGGCTGCTCCCCCTACATAATAACAGGACACCACAGGCTGCTCCCCCTGCATGGGACACCACACCACAGGCTTCTCCCCCTGCATGGGACACCAGAGGCTTCTCCCCCTGCATGGGACACCAGAGGCTTCTCCCCCTGCATGGGACACCAGAGGCTTCTCCCCCTGCATGGGACACCAGAGGCTTCTCCCCCTGCATGGGACACCAGAGGCTTCTCCCCCTGCATGGGACACAACAGGCTGCTCGATTTTTACTGACCTCTGTACTGGGGGGGGGTTGCAGCTGCCGCGCTTTCTGGCTCCGCAGAGAGGCGGAGGAGGAGGGTGCACGGCCGCCGCTGTCCTCCTGGTGTGTCCTCCGCTGCCCTGCTCGCAGTGTCCAAGGGAGGTAGAGGCTGGGTGCCGCTGACCGGTTCTACGGGGGGTGCGCGGCGGCAGCCACTGACTTCCTTTTGCAGCGCCGATGCCCTGCTCCATTCTGTAATGGCCAGGCCTCCTGCACCATAGATGTCCTCAATGCAGGAGGTCGGCGGCCATGTTTCTGTAGCCGCGGCCATCTTCCCTAAGCCGCGGCTACAGTAATAAAGCCACTGACTCGAGTATAACCCAAGTGGTGCTTTTTCAGGAAATAAAAAGGGCTGAAAAACTCGGCTTATACTCGAGTATATACGGTATGTATAGTACATAGGCTACAAAAACCGGTGTCACAGAAATCAGCCTGATGTAAGAAATGCGATACAATATAAACAATTAACCGATTTTTAGTACTCTTTGGGCCAGATTCTCTAAGCTTCAAAAGTGATAAAATGGAGAGTGATAAACAACCAGCCAATCAGCTCCTGCCTGGCATTTTTCAAACACAGTCTGGGACATGGCAGGTAGGAGCTGATTGGCTCGCTGTTTATCTCTCTCCATTTTATCACTTTTGAAGCTTAGTGCATCTGGCCCTTTATGAGACCCAAATTAAAATATTCCCATTCAGCTATACAACTCTGGGCATGGTAATCGGCCGGTGATGTGGGCGCTTGGGTGGGCAGCTGACATCACCGGATGTCAGCTGCCTGCCCTCTTCCTTCAGAATGTGCATGCATATCTAAGGTTGTTCTGAGCATGCTTTGTGTGTGTTCCCCCTGCAGACTGCAAATGGTTGTTATATAAAATCCTTTCGCAGCCAGTGCGTGCGAACACACACTGCCAATGGGCGGCGGCCAGGCCCAGCGCAGCCAAGAGGAATGCTGGGCCACGGTAAAATTTGGGGGGTGTGGGCTAAGTGTAGGAGGTGTGGGCACCTGCCGCACTTAGGCCACGCCCCCAAAATGTTTAGATGACAGTGAAAGAAAACTTTAAAAACTATAATCTCAGCAGCAGCACACACCTACAGCATGTGCTGTGCTGACAGCAGGCTCAGCATGATCTCTCATGCTATCAGTGAGACACTCACACATGCTGTAGAAGTGTGTGCTGCTGTTGCTACCCGGGAGGGGGAAGGGAGGGGGAAGGGAGGGGGAAGGGAGGGGGTCGGACCTGCGGGGCCCTTCCAGCAAGCCTGGGCCCGGGTAAATAGTACCCCCCCCCCCCCCCCCCTCTCGGCTGCCCTGGCCAGGCCACCATTCGCAAGACAGGTTTGGTGGACTTGCAAGGCTGCAAATCAACCAGAATAACCCCTTCAGTCTGTAGGCTATAGAGAGCAGCAGGTAATGGAGATTGAGAGTGCACAATGCCCTATGGCTGTTGTTTGTTTTGTTATGAGGCATAGCACAGGGGGAGCGACATATAGCAATTTAATGGCTCCAAACTAAGCTTATATCTAGCTATCCTCCACCTAAAAACATATGACACCCCTGAATGCAGCAGTAGTGCCACCGCTGGCCAGTTTTTTAGCAAGTCCTGGAGTCTCATAGAGCAGAAAAATATTCTAGCACCTGCCCTTGACATGGGATACGGTCATTAGACATGCACTGGGTCGAAAGGAGCCATGCGATGGGAAAAGGTACACTTTCACTATGTCCATGTCGACTAGGTCAACATTCCAAACAAAAAACTGTGAAAAACTCATGTCCACCTAGCCATTGTCAACCTAATGCTTGTGTCAACCTTTAGTGGTCGACTCAATGTATGTCGACTTAAATTGCATCAACCCAGTGACTCATACCCCTTGACATATATGTGTACATTGTTCTCCATATATACACTGGACATAATTACCAATTAACACTAGATTTCTATAGCAGCCCTCTGTGTTGCCCTCAGGGACCCCGGGCCCTAATAATGCATACTTGATCTCCTAGTTAATGCAAATGACTACATACTGTTAATGAATCACAGCACTGGCTTGGCTGGTGGTGGAGGAGAGGAATTTCTACCAAAACAAGAAACCCTCAATGTTTGCATATAAATGTAACATTAACAATTGGTAACAAATTGCAGAGGCAATACCTTGCTGATAATATCTGGATACAGGTTGAAGCGGAGGGTCCATAGATTCCCAATAAGTGGAAGGGGAAAAGGTCCAGGAGGGAGACTTCTTGCTTTCCATATTATTTTTAGGTACTTGGAAAAAAGAAGACAGAGCAGAAAAGCCAACAGCAGCTGGGAGACAAACCACATTGTCCTGTTCAGTCACCGCTCTCCCACTCCTTTCCTATCTGCTTGGCTGCTGTCCTACAGTAATGAAACGAAATGTCAGAACACAACTTTCTCGTCCTGCGAACCTACACCTGCCGCTCCATAGGCACACCCACCCACGCACACTCTAATGCTGCACGGCCCGAGAGCAAGGGACTTGTATAGTGGGCGTGGTCTCGGTGTGTGGGTGTGACCTAACGCCGCGATGTATGCTGTGTGATGTCAGGTAGTTTTCTTTATTCAGTTCTGTTGTGTTCTCCGCCCCGGCCACTGTTAAAAGTTCTTAAAGTAGTAGATCACCTGCGCACTCATTAACTTTATTGTCGTTTATTTATTTATAAAGTGCAACCAAACACAGTAACTTTTTTTAAAACAGTAATATCAAATAAAATGGAACATTTCATGTTTTTTTTTAGCAAGATAATGAAGCGATTGGATATATTTAAGAAGAATAAAAATGTAAAACAGCAAGTGATTAAAAAAAAAAAATTTGGGTTAAAAAAACATTGGTACTTGTTTCCTAGCAGGGCGCCCACTAAGCTATTTGCTTAGTGGCCTATTCTGTGTAGTGAAATCGCATCGCAATGCCCTTTTTTGTGGTGTGAGATGCGATCTCAGTAGTTCATATGGTAAAACACCTAAAACACCACCACTCTCCACGTCACCCCAAAGCGTGGCAAGCGGCAGCGGTACACGTCCTCCGACCTTTTCATACCCCCACTATCCACGCAGGCGTAGAGTTGATTTTATATAGTGTAGCGAGCCCCGTAGATTACTTTACATGTATGCTGCGCTCGCCACGCTTCGGGCTCGGTGGCTCGCTGTGCTCGCCACACTATATCAAATCAACTACACGGCGACGTGGATAGCGGGGGTATGAAAAGGTCGAAGGACGCATTGCGCTGCGCTCGCCACGCTTCGGGGTGACGTGGAGAGTGGTGGTGTTTTAGGTTTTACCATATTAACTACTGAGATCGCATCTCACATCTCACGCCACATATGTCCCCAGTGAGTTTTTAGCAAAAAAAATATTTTTTATTCACTTTCTGGAATGTATGGTTTTCGGAATAATTTGGATAACGGATACTCGGATACCGGATATTAAACCTGTATTAAGAAAGTATATTATGATTAATTCAATACACATGACATCATACCTCCCAACATGATCCATGCCAGGAGGGACACAATGCTCTGCTTCTGCACTTTCCCCTTAATGTACAGTATGATTGTCATCACCTGTGTTAAGCAGGTTAATTGAGGAGAAAAGTGCTGCAACACAGGTGATGGTAATCATACATCAAGAGGGAAGTGCAGGAGCAGAGCAATGTGTCCCTCCTGGAGAGGGTCATGTTGGGAGGTATGTGACATGTCATGATGGGATACTGTATGAAGTGCCGGAATGCACTGACTCTGCACCAAAATAACTTGACGTTTAATAATGTGGCAACTGATACTGATTGAGTAATAGGTGCTTTGTGGGACTGCCAGATATAGGATGCTCTGCTGCCCCTGCTGGTCATCTTTAATCTATAAAAGGCAATTAAGTACAGCTGGTCCACCTTTTAATTAGCAGTCTACTTCTGGGTGATAGGTAAGCAGCTGCATAGTAACACATGACAAACAGAACTTTTCCAAATTGATATAACTACTCTAATAGCATGGAGCAACAGAGCTCTGGTTATGTGTTGGAACAAGTGATATAAACATAGCTTTTTTCAGGTGATCAATATTCTGATCTGGATACAAAGGGTGTAAGAAAAGAGAATTCCAAGTGCTATTCTCAGATGTTGCTCTCTTACATGGTGGGGCATAAATAAGATTACTTCTCTTCACAATGACTTACAAAATTTCATGTTGAGCCTTCTACAGTTGTGTTCTTAGTATAGTGATTTTCTGCAGTGTTGATGCTTATCTTAGTGTATCTGTAATGTACCCTTCCCTGAGCACACCCGAGAACTGTTCCCCCTGCCTTCAGCTATGCATTGTATAACTTATAGGAACATTTTTAAGCCCTGTATGGAATACATACACCACTCGAGGCGGGAATGCCGGCGGTCAGAATCCTGACCCTGGCATCTCAAAGGGAGAAATCCAGACAATGGTAATCGGGTAAGTATTCTTAGCTTCCCTCAGTCTAACCTCCATGTTAGGGCCTAACCCCTGTACCTTGCACCTAGTTTTTCCTCTGCAGGCTATATTTGCCCACACACAATGCGTTTGGGCTTCCGAAGCGAGCTCCTGTTCACATCACATTGCAAAGTCCAAAAAGTAAGTGCAGCATGTACTTTTTGAACTAGATCGTATCACATCTATTTCAAAACGCATGCTGCTTTAGTATATTGCAGCATTTTGAACTAGATGCAATGTGATCTAGTCCAAAATGCACAGTACACATTGCACCGTGTATGGGCACCTTGTCACAAATTCCCCCCTAGTGCTTAAAGTACCTTAAACCTAAAGGCCCATACACACTAAAATATTGGCTGGTTGGAATGAAAATCTGGGAACAAATTACAATCGACCATTTGCTCCAGAACGCTGGAAAATGGACAAAAGCAGTAATCTGCATAAAGGCCCATACACACTAGAAGATATTGGCATCAATCTCGTTCAGAAAGGGGCTTCTGAATGATATTGATGGCAATTCTATTGTGTATGCTTAATATCTTTAGCAATGCGCCCCTGCTCGTTTTTAATGATCTCGACCTCTTCCGGACATGCAGGTCAATTTGCCGGTATTGCTCATGCAGTTTGCAACGATTGTTCAGTGTGGATGCACAATATTTCTCCTGATCAGCTAAAGGGAAATTGTTCACCAATATCTTTCATATCTTCTAGTGTGTATGGGCCTTAAATCGTCCATTTTGTTTCTTGGACCAATTTGTGTCTGTTTTCCATGTTTAGAAACAAATGGTCAATTGTCATTTGCTCCCAAATATTTCCAGATTTTCATTCCAACCAGACAGATTGGAAAGCTAATCTTCTAGTGTGTATGGGCCTTTAGTCAGGATTCCAGTGAATATCTGAACCCCTCCTACAATATTTATTTATCTTTGGAAATCCAATACTACCACTTTTGACAAGCTTGTAATTGCAGTTGAACAGTCTACTATACAAGGATGCGCTTAGAAGAGTTTTTAGGCCTGATTTTGATTTGGTATGAAAAGGCAAGGAACCTGCGACCACCGATCACTACAGGGGTAAAAACAGGAGCGCGCACCCGGCGATATATCGCCGGTGCGCACTCCCATCGTGGGCAATATGGTCGCTTAGCGACCATATTTCCCGCGATATTATACAAAATCGCTGCCGTGTGTACGCGCCTTAACTTTATTCCCACATCAGAATCGGGAAATTACAGGGCACATGACTGTAGAGATTTAGATTTCCATTTTGACTTTTACTGAGTTTCGTGCACTCTGCCATAATATGAAGGGAATCTTGTAGGAATCTAGCGAAGTGTCTGATGGGTCTAGTTCTCATTACTATTAATAATTAGGTTTTAAATTTGCTGTGTTTACTTGGCACTCAGAGGCATTTATCATGCTTCACTGCCTAAAGTATCACTTCTGAAAAGCTGCTCTTTGAGGAGCCAGCCTTACAAAATGGTGGTGATTATCCTGCTGAGGTGTTCGTAAGGATAACTAGACTCACCCACTCCCTGCTCAGAATTGCCCTCCCCCTCGACATGTTAATCCTATAATTTCATACATGCAATTATCCTGCAGCTGAGGTGTTTGTAAGGATAACTAGACTCACCCACTCCCTGCTCAGAATTGCCCTCCCCCTCGACATGTTAATCCTATCATTTCATACCCTCCAACATGACTCATTCCATTAGGTCCAAAATTCTCTGTTTATGGACTTCCAGTGTATGATTGCCATCAGATGTGCTGAACTACTTCATTGACAAGAAATGTTTTACCACAGGTGAGGGAAATCCAAGAGCAGAGCATTTTGTACCTAATGAAATGGGTCTGTAATTTCTTGCTACAATGTAATATTTGCTTTATAGTAATGGCTGCTGATATCACTGACCTACTGTTTTAATATGTCCTTTGTAGGTTGCATCCCCATCTCTTGAACACTGCTCCACTGCAACCTTTTTCAATTCAGTCATGCTGTCTTATTTGCTTAGGGCCTTGACCAACTTCTCTACCTGGAACATAAGCACTATGGAGATGGACCAGAAGCGCATGGCAGAAAGGTGGTGGTTCACCGAAAATAACTATGCCCTGAAAATTGGAATCATCACAGCGTTGGGGTGTCTTATTATATTGGGGAACCTGTTTGTAATGCTAGTCATCGCCTCATCAGTTTCTGGTTGGTCCTGTAACAGTCGCTACATCTTGATCTCCTTGACTGGCACAGATGTCACATTGGCCTTGGTTGTGGTACCGCTCAATTTGTATGGAAGCCTTGTTCTGGAGCCAGGTGATGACAGTGAAGATTCCGCTCTCGGAGCTTACTGTCACATAGTGGCTTACCTCAACTCTTCTGTGTTTGCCTCTTCCATCTACTCTCTGGCCACCATCAGTCTGGAGCGCTATGTGGCTGTATTCTTTCCCTTGCACTATAACAGAGTAATGAGCCGCCGCCGGGTCAAGCTATTAATAGCAGCAGCTTGGTTGTTGCCACCTATCTTCTTACTTCCTATTTCCATTCCTGGTGGTAAAATAATCAATGTCTATTTTTCCCGGGCTTCTCTTATCTGTAACCCAGACTATGCCAGTAATATGGTTTACTCTCTCCTGCTCACAACAGTCATCTTTTTCCCTTGCTCAGCTATAGTCACATTTGCCAACGTGCGACTGTGGCTGGTTGCAAGGAAGCAGAGCAGGCGCATGAGTGTGGGCCTCTCTGGCAGAAACCAGAATTTGGGTATCCCCACAGTGTGTGAGAATGTGACTGGGAGCAAGCTAGTTGGCATAAGTAACAACCTGTGTACAACCAAAGGACAACGAAGGAGTGATGCTGCTTCTAAGGTATTGATTCCTGTGGTCTGCGTCTTCTACACATGCTGGGCACCGTGCATGGTCACTATTCTGTATAACGGTAAGACACCAACTTAGTACTTGCCATACCATTACAATGTATTGTAAAGTCCAGTATTTCACATTCTTTCCAGTTTTTAATACTTCTAAAATTAGTTTATTTTAGAAATAAAAACCCAACAAACATGCACCTCTGACTTTCCAGTTTCATACAAACATAATCCAAGATGACCTCATGGGGCTCTAGGCAAGATATCCGTTTGGGGCCCTCCTTGCTCAAACCATATACAGCACTAGATTTTTGCTGCTGATTGCAGGTGGCATTATTAAGCTGTGTACACACGGGGGCGATAGGGGCTGAAATCGCTGGGAATATGGTCGCTGGCGACCATATTGCCAGTGACGCCGGGTGCGCGCTCCTGTTTTCAGCCCCATTCTAATCGCTGGCCGCAAGAGCTTGATCCTGCGACCAGCTGATTACCTCTGGGGCTCCCCCGGCAGAGGTTCCTTTTCATCAGCGACCATCTCTGGCCGCTGATGAAAAGGAGAAACTGAGCAATATATTGCTCAGCCATATATTGCAAGCAATATATATCCCCCGTGTGTACGGGGTTTTAGAGTACTTTGTATGTGTACAGTGTACCAATATATGCTCGGCTGCATGATCATTGGCATTGTGTATAAAATCTGAATCCGAGTTTAGGTCTTTTGGATGAAAGCTTACTACCTCTGTGGTTTAAAGTGATTTAAAGTTAACTGGCTGCCAACATACAGTGGATGAGACCACTTTGTGTATCTGATCAAAGAACTTTGGGAGTGTGAGCAGGTCCTTGTGATGTTATGACGTCACACGGTAGTCGCTCAGTGCTCCTTTTGGGAAATTTTGGGACGTCGAGGGTATCTTTATGGGGCTCCTTGAAACTTGCTGGGCCCTTGGCAGGAGCCTATGTTGCCTTGCGGAAAACCCACCTCTGAATAATGTACTTTATAAAAGATATTAATAATTGTGGTATTACTGGAATTATTAGCAGTCCCTATCACGATGGATTGTTTCATATTTAGGGCTGTGGCGTCTACATAGGAGGTGCTGCAGGACAGTCCAAATTTCAAATAGGGGAGCCACACAAACTGCCACCCCAAATGCTGACTCAGTTGGCAGTTGGGGCTGCTCCTTTCATTTGAAGTTTGGACTGAGCTGGAGTCCCACCTCTGGCGCCACCACTGAAGGTAAGCAACTATGTCTTTATGCATGGCATACAATATGGTAGATTGATAAGCTAAGCTAGTTTTTTACTGCACCCCCTACAAAATAGAGAGGTAAATGGGCACCCAAAGCATGTATGTTGCTTGGGGCCCCATGATATAATCCAACTCTGGTGTAATTTCATTTTGCTGAATTCCATTTCTCCAGCATATACAATGACCCCTTCTAATGTTAGTCGGTTTTATATGGTATCCATACATCTACGATCAAAAGGGCGGAGAGTTTTTCATGTTTTTTTGTAAAAAATACTTTACTTTACCATCCATGTGGGTATAGTGTTAGATTATAATAGCATGCCCAGTGCAGCAAAGCACCGTGCCTGAAGCAAGGTGAGCGCAGCGGTATACTTATACGGTGTTGATTTCTACAGATGTTGACATAGACACAATAAACATGTACAACTCATGTGGACCTTTGTCGACCTTGTTCATGTTGACCTTTGTCGACCTTGTTCATGTTGACCTTTTTAGTTATCCTTATGACTGTAGACCTAGACAAAGCGACAATGTCAAATAATATCTTGAGGCCAATAAATGTTGTACAGTTTTACCTTCCCCTACTGAACCTGGGCCTGATTCAGACATGTTCGCTAGGCTGCATGTAAGCGCAGCCTAGTGAACAGGTAAATGCCGTCTGCCCAGCGAATCACCTCGGCAGCATGTGAGAGGATGTGTACGGTAACACATCCCCTCGCATTAAATCATGCAATGGCCGCTCGCCATCAAAATGATTTTTTTCAGTCTGAAAAGTAAGTCAGTGCTTTTCATATGGCCATTGGCCGCTGATTTCCAAATTCGGGGTGGGTGCTGAAATCATGTGATGTCAGCTGCCCGCCCCAAGTGGGCATCTCCAAGCTTGCATTAGCAGGGAAACAGTCCTTTTGTATGTACCAATATGTTCAGTTGACTTTAACTGGATCCAGATGGTAGGTCGACACGATATAGTAAACATGCATATGGTTGAAATGGTCAAAGGTTCAACCCAAGTAAAAGGGGTATGGGTCATTGGATAGACAGCAAGTAGGTTGACAAGAATGAAGGTCCACAGGGTCATTAGGTCGACATGGGGATTTTCACTTTTTTTTTATCCTGAATTTCAACGCAGTAAACATGGACACTGAAATGTAGCACCTTGTCCCCTCGCAGGGCTTGCTATGCTTTGTGCACGGTGCCTTGCTATGCTCGGCAAACTATTTTATACTCCCACCATGCTCTAGTGCAGGCATTCCCAACCACGGTCCTCAAGGCACACCCACAGTGCAGGTTTTAGTGATATCCAGGCTTGAGCACAGATGGTTTAATCAGAATCCCTCAAATACTAATTAAGTCACCTATGCTCAAGCCTGGATATCTACAAAACCTGCACTGATGGTGTGCCTTGAGGACCGTGGTTGGGAATGCCTGCTCTAGTGGATGGTAGGGCATGAAATACCGCCTGTGAGCTCAAAAAAGTGAAAAACCCCATGTCGAACTAATGCTTGTGTTGACCCAACCCATGTCCAGTCATGTCGACCTTCAGTTATGTCGACCTAATGCTTGTAGACCTAGTGACAATATCCCAGGAAAAGGCCGACATGAGTTTTGGGGGAATTTCTTCTTCTTTTAACCTCTTCAAACCTTACCATCCACGTGGACAATGACTGTCTCGAAGCATGACGAGTGAAGTGGCGCACTAATAGGGGTCCATGTGCTCAAGTGTCAACATTGACACAACTTTAATATTCCACTCCGAATTTTAACACTGCTAATATCTGTTACAAACAGTAAGCAACCAAATGTGCTTCTTCTGAAGTTAGCGACTTAAGGTAGCATTTAAAAAAAGCAGATTAACCATTAAGCACACAATTATTCTATCCACTTCTCAATTTTGTTTTCTGTGCTTTTGTTATGCTTTGTAATGTATATAGTAAATATTAGTTTTTCGGAAACTGTCAATACTGCTGTCCCCGCAACGGCATGACAATCTGTCCATCAATGAGTGATGCTTGCCTGGGTCCAATGTGGGGGGGGGGGGGGGGGGGGTGCTGCGAATGACCTTTGTTTATTAGAGGAGGGAAGAGGGTGGCCAGGGTGAACAAGCAGCATATTATGAGCATGCCCATAGAAATGCGCTGGGCATTCCCGATGGTCCCTGTCTGCTTGGGAAAGGCAGCTAGTGTCACATGACCTCAGTACCAGCACCGAATTCGGAGGACAGAGTTTAAATGAGGCTGACTTTTTCATTACGAGTGGCAAACAAATCATTTGACTAGACGGCATTTACCGGTTTGCTAGGCTGCGATTTACACACAGCCCAGATAACAGGTCTGAATCAGGCCCACAGTAAATTGATATTTTTGCGACGATAGGAGCAGGTACACTACATATAGAAAAATAAGTATCGTTAGTAATGCAAATATACACATGATTTGTGGTGAAACCTTTTATATGAATTTTCATTTGGATGCACATTGTGATCTTTACTTTTTCCTTTTCAGCAATTACACATGACCGGGTTCCAGAATGGGTGGAGTTTGTGGCCTTGTGGCTTCCAAGTGGAAATGGTTTCCTAAACTGCTTTGTGTACTTCTGGATCAACAAGAGTTTCCGGCAGAAATTCAGACAACTGGGCAGGAATCTGTGCCCACGGAAATGCTGCTACTGGAACCATCAGAAAAGGGGTAACAGAATGTCCACGTTCCGAGGCCCAAACAGTAATGTTATTGCCACCTTGCAGGAAAGGTCATGCAGCATGTCATCCACTTGTATGCTCCTCCCCCAAGCAGTGGACTCTATTTAGAATATTGATTCGAGAATGCACTTATATAAAATATATTCTTATCAATGTGTTCCTTTGCGGGACCTTTAACTGCACTTTTAAGCCTTGAGACTTTACCTGGGACGATGTGTTCAGATCCATATTAAATGTACGTGCTATATGAGTAACTAGCCTTTGATATTAAATGGCTGATTTATTATAAAACCTAACTCTAAAAATGAAACAAAGTAAAGAGTCATGTTATGTCTTTGTTTCTTAAATTATCAACAATTTAAAAAAAAAATGAATTCTTATATGCGAAGTACCCCCCAAAAATAACTGTTCTGGTCAGAAAAAAATAGCAAAAAAATAAAATAAAATAAAAATTAAAAAAATGATGTATTAAAAAAAATATAAATGTCAAACCAGACAACCGGTCCAAAAAATAATCCTAGTTCTAGTCTAGTCTTGAAAACATCCATGCAAATTTAAGCTTTTATACAGTCTTTTTTTATTAATAACTGCACACTGCAAAATGTGTACAGGTAGACTGGTTCTATCTTGGTTAATGAAGTCCAATGTTTTAATGTTCTGAAGATGGCATTTGAAGCAACAGTATGCAAAAAAATATGAATTAAATGAACTATACGGTAACTGTGCTGCAATGAGAAATAAGGAGCGTTTCCTCCCCTGTGGTGTTTATGGGTTTTGTATTTGTTAATCAGCCCATGACACTCAATGGAACTGCTCCAACTCTAATATTACCCATCATTTAATTATGTTCAGCAATATTATGGCAAATGTGCAATCTGCATGTGACACGACCGCCATCAGCAAAAATGTAGCTAATAGGTTGACAAAACACTATCGCTTACAAGCAAACTGTATATAGATGTATGTAGCCTAAGGTATCCATGTATTGACAGGTCCTATTACTCCGTTCCAATGGGACCTATAATGGGGATATTTTGTCTGTATTTGTAAATAAATATTAATATTTTGTAGTGTATGATATAAATGGATTTATCTAGGAAGGCAATATTTTCCTGTCCTGATACAGGGCCAGATGTATCAAGCTTCAAAAGTGATAAAATGGAGAGTGATAATGCCATGTCACAGGCTGGGTTTGAAAAATATCAGGCAGGAGCTGATTGGCTAGCTGTTTATCACTCTCCATTTTATCACTTTTAAAGCTTAGTACATCTGGCCCATAATCTGTACTTAGAAAAACAGAAGAAGGCCCATAATCTGTACGTCTCTCTTCCAACAGACTGGAGTTCCTAAAATATATGTGCCTTTCTGTATGAATTCTCACGGTTTTGGTTAAATTATCAATGTCTTATTAACATAAACTGTTTCTCTGTAGCAAGAGTACCTCTGACAATGACCTAGAGAACAACATTCACATGGCTGCTTAAAAAAAATAGTATCTCTGAAAATCTTTACCCTCAGCTTTGCCAACATTCATTTATGTTTTAGTTATGCCCGGCCCAAGTGGCGATAACTGTACTGCTGTTTGTGCCCGTAATTGTCTTCAAATTAATTTTTTTCCTGATTTGCTTTATTTTATTTCACTCTGTTCTCATAGTTTTTATTATATTTTCATTGTATGTGTATATTATTGTTAATAAGGCCAAATTATTAATGAAAATAAAGCCTCAGACATTTGAGAAGAAGTGTCCTGATTTACTAACTGTAAATGCTTCATCTATCTTGATTTCTGTCTACAATTTTTCCTCATTGCAGTCTTTAAGCCAGGAATAGGCCATATTATGGAAATGATACTTAATAGACTAATACCCCTTTCACATCACAAATGCCAGGTCGCACCTGGGATTGGATATGGGTCTGATGCTGATGTCATCTATGGGGCGGGCTGGAGAATTACAAGGGCCCATAGGTTTCGACAGGATGATGCCGTCTGAAGATGGCATTGCCTACTGCATTAAAGCTCCGAAATTATTAAAGGTTCCAGGTGCCCTAGGCCAGTGGCATATTTATACTGGCTGCACATGGGCCTTAAGAACTTCACACCCCACAGTACATTGGGACAGGTGATGGCTAACAAGCATAGAATAAATTAAGACCAAAAAAGAATAACAGAAATGTCTTTCCCTGTCGCACACCGCGCTCACAGCCTATTATAGATATCTTGAATAATTCTTCATCTTTGTTCAAATGGAAAGCTTATTTTTTTCTGTTTTCTTTCTCTCTGTAACGGGGGTATGAAAAAGAGAAAGAACAGAATATGGTGTAGTCAGGGCCGGCGCCACCACTAGGCAGCCTTAGGCATTTGCCTAGGGCGCCGGTAACTGGAGGGCGGTAGTGAGCAGCGGCAAAGCTCTGGCTGAGAAGAGCAGCAGGAATGTGCTGGCAGCAGGTAAGTGAGCCCACCCCGTGCTGGTCATTGTCTACGTCGTGGGTAGTGCCCGTATAGACCCTCCTGGAGCCCACAAAGTGGTACGGCCTTTACCACATCTCCCGCCGCCAACTCGACCCCCGCCCGGAGCGAAGCGGCGGCCGCATCCCCCCCCCCCCCCATGGAGCGGGTGAGCGTGCCGGAGCCCCCCCGCCTGGGGCACTCTGGCACCATGCACTGGGTGTAGTACGTTCTTATAGGGTCCTGGGTTGTTATGACCACCACCTTTTTATATAGAAGTGGGTTTAATTATTTAGAGGGGTAGTGTACCCTACTCACACCAAAAAAAGGATGTGCTCCTCACATAAAGGTTTCTTTTGTCTGTAAGTGGGACCACAATTCGCTTCAAAAACGGTATGAAGCCTCTCATAGGGGTGTTTCCTTCCCAGAAAATGGATATACCTTCACCCAGTGTATATATAGAGGTGTAGACTGGGACGTACCCCACTTACACAGCACAGCGTATTTTCAATCCTATCTCGGTTTCTTTAGAAGGGCCTTCCTTCCGATTCAACTTTTCCTTGTTATATCAGTATATAGATCTTTACATGTGGAAAGAATTCTGTATAGAATAAATTAGGCATTCTGTGACCTGCAAGGGCTTGAGCCTAATCAGACCCTGTGCAAATGCATCTTATTCTGGGACTTGGCACATATGGATAAAGCCATTTTAGCTTTGATCAGTGTTGGACTGGCCCCACTTCCCCACCTCCCATTATAGGAATCGGGTTTTAAACTCTGCACATGTATTCTACATAATACATATGTTACATTATACTGCATAGGACTAGGTTGTATTCTCTACATGTATGTACTAGCTGTAGTTACTATAATATAAGATACTATTCACTATGTAATTGTAGCCAAGCTTCTGCAGCAGATGGCCACAGCCCCTCTTGCAGCCGCTTAATGCAGGAGCGGCAAATTGCGTATTTGCCATCCTACCAATTGGGGGGGGGTGGTAAAGGAAAGCGCCCAGCTGAGCATTCCCTTGCTAATGCGTTCGTGATGCAGGTGCTGGGGGCGGACAGCTGACGTCAGTGGGTGTCAGCTGGCCACCCATTTCCCGTAGTAGTCCATAACACTTGGCTGCTGGGCAAGTGCTCTATGAATCTGAAATTTGTTCTAATCTAGGCTAAAGTACTAAGGCCTTCAGTGGTGCCGACAGCCTTGCCGGGACCAGAAAAATGAGTGGGGAATGGGTGGAGGTGTGTCAATACATTCCCTTAGAGGAGTACGGACAGCAGCAGCCATGGAGGAGGAAGCATCAGGTGGGTGCAATCACTCCCCTGCACATTACATTGTGGGGTAGATGTAAGAAGTACCGATAAGGGAGGTGAAGTGATCAAGTGCCTGGTACTTTATCACTGGCGAAACAGCTCCTAACTGTCCCTTTTTAAACCCAGCCTGTTAACATTCAGGAGCTGATTGGCTGGTGATAAAGTACCAGGTACTTTATCACTTCTCCTCCTCCCTTGTCACTGCTTCATACATCTACACCATTGGGAGAGGCGACTGACTGCTTATGCCTCACACTCTAGCGCAGCACACTGTAATATGTGCAATGGGCAGTATTCAATGAGAAAAATTTGCCGTGTTTTATGGCGAGTTTGTGCTATTTTCACGTTGGAAGGAGCATTTTGCTCTCCAAAAGTGAACCACCCTATTCAATGTGATATTTTTGCCATCTTTCTAAGTGATTTTCGCCGTGTCTCTCCGTGTAGCAATTCTCCATCTTTTCATGGAGAACTGGAATGTGAACTTTTAAACTAAAAGTTTTTTTTTTTTTTTTCTGTGAAGGGGCATGCTATTTTTATTCATGTGCTTATGGCACATGAATATATATTTAATAAAAAAAAATATATATATATATATATATATATATATATATATATATATTATTTTTTTTTTTACACAGAGCAGTCAGCAGGGGGCCGGAGCTCTCGAGCCGCTCATTAGATATTCATATATTCACTGCATCCAATCATTACATATGCACGATCGGGTGCAGAGAATACTGGGTCCCCTGCTGGCTATAGGGGGGGGCAGCTTGTGCTGCCTGGGTCCCGGTGAGCCCACCTCCCCTCCACATATGTTCTGGGGCAGCCAGGGAGACTTTAATCTCCCTGGCTGCCACCGTCCTCCGGCTCCCTGCCAGCTCCCTGCCGCGTATGCTCGTCCGCTGCAGAGGCGAGTGGCGGCGAGTCTTAACCACATTGAATAGTGGGAGCAGGAGTGGCAGCGAGCCCTCCGGAACAGGGCGAGTGCATCGCGAGAGAAAAAAATCTCTCTCCATGCACGCAGAATTTTTCTCATTGAATACTGCCCATAGTGTTGTGCTGGGAGAGGTTGCTACAGCAGCCAGTCCTCATTTCCCTGCCCAAAGAACCTCCTGCAATGGGGGGTGCAGTGGGTCTTGGCCCCTCCAATAGTCTTGGTCCGACTCCTGGGTAAAGAGTACCCACTCCCCTCTCTGTGCCACTAAAGGCCTGTGAGTTCTTATCTAGATCTGTGGTGTCCGTGTCTCTGCTAAGATGCAGCATAAGCAGTGAAGAGAAATGTGTACTGATGTCTGCCATAGACCCAGCTACACAGAGCAAAGCACAGCATTTAAGGCGTTCCAAATAGCTTTATTAGGCAGCAAAGCAAAATAATTAATCAAACACTTAATAGTAATAGAATTTAAAAAGTACAATGTATATAAAGGTAATATGGAAAAAAGGCACAAGGTTAAGATATATATTAAAACCCATACTAATGTTAACTTCCTCTATATAAATATACTGTGGGCCAGATGCTCTAAGCTTCAAAAAATTATAAATTGGAGAGTGATAAACAGCCAGCCAATCCGCTCTACCTGCAATGTCACAGACTGAGTTTGAAAAATGTCATACAGAAGCTGGTTGTTTATCACTTTTGACGCTTAGGGCATATGGCCCATAGATTGGCATCACTACTAGTGGTATGAGCTGCATTTGCATAAACACACCCCCAGGGGCATAACTGAAACTCTGAGGGCCCCATAGTAAAACTTTGGAAGGGCACCCCACCCCACCATTGTCATGAGAGAGAGAGAGAGTGTCCGGGACAGACAGGGAGTGAGTGAGGGTGTATGGGAGAGACTCCCTGTCTCTCCTCATTATGGCCCTTATTCTGATCGGTGCGGCCGGATCCGATTATGTGGACAGGACCGTGCGTGCGAAACCCCGCCTTCCATACGGATTGCCAACTCCGTCCGTACGCGGTAAGAAGCTGGCCGAACGGACCGCACGTGTATTTTTCACGGAATACGCCTCCTCCATCTAAGGGAACCTCCCCCATCATTCGATGGTCGCAGACCATCGAATGCAGGACTGTGTGCTCCACCAGCTCCCGCAACCTCAGACCACACGGTCATTTTTCCATGCAAAAGCAGGGATCTGGGCGGGCAGCTGACATCCGGCGATGTCATATGTCCGCCCCCTACACGTGCGTCACGGCCACATTACCATACGTACGCCCAGTGTTTGCATGGGAACGCCCATGAAACTCGGGGCGTATGCATATGGTAATGAGCCCAAATAGCCCTTCACGCCCCTCTCCACCCCCTGTTCGGAGTGTTCACATATCATGCGGGATTTGGCCGTACGCCCCGCTCGCACATGCGCAGAGACGCCTCTGCACATGCGCAGACACAAAACATTGGCGGCCCGAACGCACGCGGATATATCCGCACCGACCAGAATAAGGGCCCATGTAATGGAGAGGAAGAAGGAGAGACTAATTGAGAGGGTGTTAAGAAGAGGAAGGGAAGAGAGAGAGATGGAGGAAGGGTGGAGAAAGAGAGAGACTAGGGCAGAGCGAGAAATAAGGATAGAGGGGAGATTGGGGGGGGGGTTAGAAAGTGAGAGAAAAAGAGGGTCAGGGGAGTAAGAAAGAAAGTAAAGAGAGGGGGTTTGGGGAGAGAAAGATAAGAGCAGGGGGTGAGAAAAGGGGTGGAGGAAAGAACGAGAGAGAGAGAAGAGGTAGGGGGGAGAGAGAGAGAGAGGGAGGGAGTGGTGGAAAGAACAGGGGAGTTAGAGGAGGTGGGGAACAAGGTGGGGGGAGGGGAGGCCGTGGGAATGTGGAGAGGATGGAGATGAGGGGCTTGAAAGGGTTGTGACAGGCATATTTCCCCAATGCTCCCCACTCACCAGCCATCAGCGGAGCTGCCCTTTCAGCGGCACTTCTTTTGAACATCGCCAGCCCCGTCTTTCCCATGCGCAGAGTCCCCAGCTAGAGGCACGGGCTCGCAATTGTGTGTGCTGCCTCCAGCTCTCCCGTTTGCAGCGCTTCCTGTCAGAGGCACATGCAGCCCTGGCTTTTCCTTGTGCAGCGTCTCCTGCCAGAAGCACAGACAGACACATGCAGATTTGGCCTTTCTGTATGCCGATCTGCTGTGTGCAGGGGATCCTGCTAGCAGCTCAGCGACTTGTCGCGCTCCTGTGCCCCAAGTCTGTAATGCTGAAAGGGGGACACGGGACAGCAGCACATCCACATCACTGTCCCACCTCCTCCCCTCCATAGAGTACCGTAGACCCCCTGGGGAGGCACACACCAAAACACATGCGAGGACCTTCAGAAGTCTGCAGCACATTCCCCCTAACCTCCCCTGCGCTGAACAACACTCCCCGCCCCCTCAAGAGGCCCGGCATGCCGGTGAGCGGGAGGCGGCTGCCTGGAGAGAGGGAGAGCTGCCTGAGGTACACTCGCAACTTTGATTGAGGGGGAAAGAAGGATTAGGAAGCGCAAAGTAATTTCTGTAACTTTCAAACACCTGCCTGCTATCCCTTCTCTACTTCCACCCTCTCCTTCTCTACTTCTACCCTCTCCTCTACAACCCTACCTCACCTCCATATACCACCCCCTCTCCTTCTTCTATACCATCCCCTCTCCCCCTATACCACCCCTCTTCTCCTCTACCACCCCTGCCTCCCCCTATACCACCTTTCTTCTCCTCTACCACCCCCATCTCCTCCTTTACCACCCCCTCTCCGCCTCTACCACTTCCTCTCCTCTTCCCTCTTTTTCTCCTCTAGCACCCCTTTCTCCTCCTCTACCGCCTCCTCTGCTCCTATTCAACCCTATTATCTTCCTTTACCAGCATCTCTAAACCCCTGTCTCCTCCTCTACCACCCCCGTCTTCTTCTCTACCACCTCCTCTCCTCTTCTAAACCCCCCTCTCCTCCTCTACCAGCCCACTTGTCCTCCTCTAACCCCTGTCTCCTCTCCTACACCCCCATCTCCTTCTCTGCCCCCTCTCCTCCTCTACCACCTCCTCTCCTCCTATACCTCCCCCTCTCCTCCTCCAATCTCAGGCTCCTGGGGGTATTAGTGTGTGTATGTGGGAATATGGGGGAGGTAGGCAGATAGTTTGCCTAGGGTTCTGAGATACCTTGCACCAGCCCTACAGCCCCTCCCTCTCTCCTTCCATCTCTCTTTCACTCCCCATCTAACACATCTCTCTATCTCCCTTCCCTCTCCCTCCCTCTCTCTCTTTCCTTTCTCATTCTGCCCATCTCACTCTCCCCTCCCCTACTATCCTCTTGTCACTCACTTTCCCCTCTCACCCAACCTCTCTCTCCCCCTCATTCTTTCCTCCTCTCACCCACCCTTCTCTTTCTTTTGCCACGACTCTTACCCCAACTCCCTTACTCACCCCTCTCATGCACCCCCTCTCACTTTCTCGCTCTCTTCCCTTTCTCACTATCCCTCCTCTCTGACTTCCGCTCCCCCTACTATCCATGTCACTCATTTTCCCCCTCTCCCTCCTCTCTCTCTCCTTCTCACATACCTTTTCTTTTGCCACCGCTCTCACCCCTCTCACCTCTTATGCGCCCTCTTGTTTACTACATTCTCTCTGTCATCCCTCTCCCCCCTATTTTTATGTCTCCACTTACTCTCTTTGTATCTCACTCACACCCTCCCCTTCCTCTCTCTCTCCCCCCCCCTTTCTCTCTTCCACTCACCTCCTCACTCCCCTCTATCTCACTCTTCCCTCGCTCTCTGTGCTTCACAGACTCACCCCTCTCACTGTCCCCATACCTCTCACCCACTCTCACTCCCATCCCTCCGTCCACCTTCCCTAGCTTGCTATATCTTGCCCTGCAGCCACCTTTGTCTCTCTATCTCTCCCTATTGCCAACTGTTTTGAGAACATGCACAAATAACCCCCCTCTCTTCCCTGTTATGGTGCCCCCTGTCATTTTGTTCTGGATCTACCCCTGCCGGGCAATCAATGGCGGCAATGCAGCACAGGGTCCTGCTGCTGGATGCATCCCCACCTTCTAAGCCCGCTGTCCTCCTCTCTGCCCACTCCTGGCCACTGCCCCAGCTCCTCCCACCCACTTCCTTCTCCCCATACACTGCAGTAAATATAAGGCCCAGCGCAGCTGGATGTGGCTCTGCCTACTGTTATGCTGACTCCGCCCATTAATGATTTGCTGCCACCCACATGAGGCCACTTCCAGGTATTTTCCAGGGCCATTTTTAGTCCCCATTCCTGATTGTAGGAATAATTTATGTTAGGAGCCAAACAACCTACCAGTATGTTTTTAGAGCGTTGGAGTAAACCGGAGTACCCGGAAGAAACACACACAAGTACGGAGAGAATATACAAACTCCACACAGTTAGGGCCATGGTGGGTATAAAACCCATGACCTCAGTGCTGTGAGGCAGTTATGCTAACCATTACACCGTCCGTGCTGCCATATAGAACAAGGGTTGTGTCTCATATTTTGTGGCACAGTCTACGGGATAAATTTACTAAGATGGGAGTTCTATTGAATATAGGATGTTGCCCATAGCAACCAGTCAGATTCTACTTATTTATTTAGCACCTTCTAGAAGATAATAGTGACTGGTTTCAATGGTCAATATCCCATCTTCAATAGAACTCCCATCTCAGTAAATTTACCCCTATGGGTTTATACCATTATCATCATTACTTTATAATAATGCCAACATATTACACATCCGCTTACAAACAGAGAGCATTTGTTGATTCACATCATTTATTTTCCTAGTAAAATGTGAATTGTATATACAAAAGGACCAAGTAGCCACAAATTGGTCAGATGAAGGAGCACACCCTCATATACGAGTAGTTTGATTTCCGGAAAGCGAATGTGTAACAGATAGCAAAAAATAATCTGGATGAAACCCAAGGCTACAGAGCTGGGAGGGAACAATGCTAACCACTCTAACTAGTTGTATTATAACTGTGAGCCTGTGACACAACTAAGAAGATGACAAAACTGTGTACAGAACTTGTATTCTGTTAAAATGCCACCTTCACCACAACAATACAGAGATTTTAAAGCTGGAACTCCCTGCAGAGACAGCACACTGGTCAAAGGTATTAGAAAGGATCCACTTTTCAACCTACAAATGTTAAAAGTCACAAGCTGGGGCTAATGTTCTCATCATCAATGTGACATTTCACAGATTAGCACCTGCACCTTTGCATTGCTTGGAACCTGTGCGACATAGGCCTTTCTTATGGAAAGTCTGCAGGAAGGACCCATGAGGATTGCTAACACTGAGGGGTTGCTTCTTCACACTACAGGAAGGGGGCTGTCCCAATGGACACTGGGAAATTAACTCTTTTAAATAAGAAAGAACTGTGTACTCTGCGCCTTACCTCTTTGTGGGGTATATTATCGTTTAAAAGGATAACAATGCATTTCTCAAAGAAAACAAAGCTAGAGGACAAGAGCATTTTATGTTTGTGTGCACAGGCGTCACTATTTATATTCTGCTTATTAGAAGAATGGATTTGATGTTTGCGTAAACTTAGCATAACAAAAAAGATTTAAGGTTTTCAAGTCTTATGAGATTTAATTTTAATACACAGACCATTAATAAAGTTTAAAGGCAAATATTTTTAATGAATTTTGTTTTAGATTTATCAGTAGAATGATGATTGTGTATTTAACAATGTGATCTAACAGAAAAAATGGATTTAAAAAATCTTACAATGTGTAATAATTCACCAGAACACAATGGTCTCTCATTACCTGATTTCTTCATTCTAAAGCACGGAATGAATTACTGTATATTATTGATGGTGGCATGATAGTTTGTTGAATGTAGGCATGAGCTGGCCATGTTATAATGGGTAAACTGTTCGGACATTAAAATAAATCCAATAGTTTTTTTTTTTTTTCCAGGTGTGTTGGCCATACTGAAGCATGAGAGTCAATAAACTGTTGCAATTAATCCATGCTAAAACATCAGATACATATTTCGCTATGGCACGGCCTCTCAGCGCAGTTTATATGCTACTATAATACTTACTTATAAACATGGGTATTTTCCCAGCATCCTATTCTATTTCATAGAATACTTTTTGTATCAATTTTTCTTTGCCCAATTGAATAAAAGGAAATTGAATTGAATACTATATCATAATGCATATGAGTTATAAATATGGTGTTTACTTGTTCCTAAAATGACACAGGACCTGATTCAAAGATGGCTGCAGTGAACATTAGTGCATCCTCTTTGGCCGCAGCAGTGATGCGCAAATATGCTAATGCAGCAGGTGGGGTCTCTAGGAAAAAAGTGCCTCGTACATGCATTGAAGATCTGAGTTCATGCTTCCGAAGATGCAGCCTCAGATCACCATTATGACCCCCTTTTATGGTGTTTTCTAGAGTACTGTTGACCAGTATTGGGTCAATTCAATTAGAAGTGATATAGTTGTGTCTCAAAGTAAGAAATAAGAAGTAACTGCGCACCGGACCAATTCATGGTACACTGCAGGTAGTTCTGACTTAATATGTGCCGAAAGAGTGATGTGTCCAAACTAATGGGGCAAACATACTGAGCTATTTAAGCCCCATTTCTAAGCAATCTTACCAGATCACTTAGAAATTAGGCTCGGATTGCTCTGTAACCCCAGCTCTGCCCCATAATGTCGCCATTGCCCACAGAGATAGACCGTGCATGCAGTGGCTATCCTACTAGATCGCAGTGTTTTGCTTAAAAAACCCTGCTCAGCACAAATTGCGGGTGCATTGCTTGTGTGTCGCGATGTGTGCCAAGTGATTTGCGCTTAAGCATCTCGCTCAGCACATAGGTGGTATTGCATAAAATACAAATAACAGTAAAAGCTGTCTAATATTTGTGAGCTCCATGCAAAAACAGTCAGTATTTATCCAGCATGTAAAAATGTATGTACAGTATGTGCACCCCTTGTATTGCAGCATGGTTTGTCCAAGGTGCACAGTTATTTGCTCTTTCTAACATTTTTTCCTACCCTGAATCAAGTACATAGGTGAATCTAGAATTATGGTAATGGGTGGTCCCAGATCTAGACATAATAGCAGGGGGTGTGGCCTCATGGGAAGGAGGCGTGGCATCACAAAAAGGGGTGTGGTATTACACTTTAGACCATACGCAGTAATGCCCATTACACATTTTAGCAAACTTCTTAATACCCATTACACATAAAGCCACACGCCATAATGCCAATTACACATAAGGCCACACACCACAATGCCCATTACACGTTGTGCCACACATCATGATGCCCATTACATACTATATAACAAACCATAATGCCCATTACATATTTGCCACATAAGAGCTGCTTACCTACGTGCTCATTGCTAGGAAGTTCTTGCTTGATGGCACCATAGTACCCATTATACATGATGCCGCACACCATAGTACCCATTACACATGATGCTGTGTACCATAGTACCCATTACACATGATGCTGCACACATAATGTCCCTTACACATGATGCTGCACACATAATGCAGCTTACACCTGATGCTGCACACCGTAATGCCCCTTACACATTAAGCCACACATTATGCGTAATGCCCCCACATACCGCCACTTGTAGCGTTGCTGCTGCAGGGAGAGATGGAGAGCGGTGCAGCTGCTTCTATGGGGAGAGGAGCAGAGCGCAGCGCAGCGCAGAGCACGCTCCTACTCCCCTCCTGGTGTCCCCTCTAGCCGAGTGGACATTTGAAATATTGTGCGTGCTGTTTTTGTGCGTGACGTCGGGTGAGCACGCTGGGTGCCGGCACCACATGATTAAAGGGGGGGGGGGGGGGGGCGGGCTGAGGTGAAAGCGGGGAGAAGAATTGGAGCGGAAGCTGCAGGGGTGACAGTCATTGACAGCTGAGCAGAGAGCATGGGGCTGCCCGGCTGTATTCAGAGCACTGCAGGTCACGGCTGTTTGAAATAATACCCCTTTCACAACAGAAAATGCAGGGATTTACCCGGGAATATGGTCCCAGGATCATGCAGGGACATTCCCAGGCTGACCATTTATACACCAGCCTAGTCCCTGCATTTTCTGGTGTGAGGGGGAGAGACAACCACTCCCCTCTCCCTACCCCCCTTTAACCAACCAGCTATATCTTCGGAACCAACTGACCCATTTACATGAGACAGTATCATATTGAAGAAATTTTGAGTTGGCTTCGAATGATTTTGGTCCCGTGAAACTGGGCTGTTTGGCTCCAGAGAAATCTGCCCTCAAAGAACAAAAACAGTCATGAAATTACATTTAAGAAATGAAAAAAAAAAAAAAAACGGTTTAACCTCAATATCCCTGGAACCAATTAACCCATATGGATCCAGCCTGGTATCAGATTGAAGGCCCAGCGATTTGGGTTCGACTGAGATCAACCTCGAACTTCAGTGATGCCGAAGGGGGAACTGGCAGCCGTTGAACTGGGTGGGGGTCGGAATTAGCAGGTCCCATGTTATCCTATAGGGAAAACGTTCCAGCTTTGCCTGGCCGTATCGCTGGTTCCCAGGGGGCTAGAGACACGGGCTGGGCTCGTTGGAAAGCCCCATCCCTCAGCTACCAATTATGCACCCCCGGACCACCACCTAGATTCGCCTATGATCAAGTACTGACATATGTAAGGTTCTGCTAGACTTTTGGATTCTTGTTTTCAACCCCATAGGACTGTGGACAGAAGTTGCAAAATTGTTTTACCAATGGATATGGTGTACCGGGCGCTACTGTGGGTTGTCTCTCAGACTGTTTAGGGGTCAGCTGCTGCTCAAATGTGGCTATAGTGGGCCACCAAGGTTATACAATATACAAAAACATATGGAAAAGCAGCGCTAATATAATAATTTCATGGGTGGGATTGGTTGCAAATTTTGTACATTTATTGTATACAATAGTAAAAATGAACTGTAAACACTGTTACATTCAAAAAATTATACATTAAAATGAACAACTCTCTGCATGGATCCGAATGCTAATGACTGGTTGGTGATTAAGTCCTCATCCAAGTCCACTTATTTATAGCAATCTATTGTTGAGTATTGCATCTCACCATAAAATTGTATAGGGTGTCCAGCTAAGGTCCCAAAGAAGTCCTCACTGGTGTGCGGTTGAGCATAGATGGTATCTGGCCGCTGGAGGGTCTCACTTTGACCTTTTCTGATGCCTTCCCTTATGTTTGAAGAAATGGTGTCCCCTTTTCAGAGGAGTGCTGGTTTGGATTGAAAAAGCTGATTTAACACAGCGAAACGCGTCTGTGTTTTGCCTTTTAAAAGACCACCTGCACGATCCAGAAACTGCACTGCATCTTGGCATAAAAGAACCCATCCAGCTATCCACAGAGACCCTGAACAGGGTGCAATCCAAACCAGCACTCCTCTGAAAAATAAATGTACAAAATTTTCAACCAATCCCACCCATGACATTATTATATTAGCGCTGCTTTTCCATATGTTTTTGTATACTGTAGACAGAAGTGCTTGATTTAGGCAGTGAGTTTCACAGCTGTTATCTTTGTTTCCATGCCAATACAACCGCAATTGTCTAATTGAATAGACTCCTTATATATTACAAAAGTGACAGATTGTCTATTAGACAGTAGTCTCATCTCCTGTACACACAGGTACTCTTCTCCATGTATACTCTCTCCTGCCTTCACTGTGTTCATTAATTTTGTGTCACTAATATACTAATGACGAATACATAAACTGTCTTTTGGAGTATTACATAACATTGTGTTTTAACCCATGGCAACCACTTTGAACATGCAGAGATGTCTTGTTTTCAAGCTCAGATTAGAAAAGTTTCATCAATTTATTATTGATTTTTTTTGATTGGAGTATGGGGTAACAGGGGTTCACAAACTGTGTCCATGCACCACCCAGCTAAGCTATTGCTAGTGGTGGGCCAGGACCAAATCATAATATTTATGTTCAATGTGATAGGACAAACCAGTGGTAGTGGCTGCCAATCATAACAACAACTATACACCACCACATAACTGAATCTAAGCATGACCGGTAGGCACAATTTACTTTATTAATAAGTATGGGGAAAAAATATTAAATTAAAGAACTTTTATCCTGGGGTTCATGTGAAAAAAATGCTGATACTCTAGGGTGCCGTTATTCAAGAAAGTTTAGGAACCACTGGGGTACAACACATTTGTGTTATCATACGTATGTTATTGGCTTAAAAACACATGGCACAGAAATAGGATCAATATTGCACATAAAAAACTATAACGTGTCTGAACTTGCAGGGTTTTTTTTATAACTAGTTTAAAGATAAAGTTTATTGACACAGTCACAAGCGCAGAAGGGTAAAAAAACAAGTGTCTGCGGCGCTAGGGAATAACGTAGTGTGTACTGGGCAGTGTAACTTCTGCAGCCACCGTGCTGGAGGATTGCCAACCTCCACAAATTACCACAAGAAAACAAATAGCATGGGGTGCTCAAGTAATACACTATATCAATCAATAAAATGTATTAAGTACACAGATAATACGATGTATGAATACACAGTAAAACATACACAATATATATATGAAAAGGAAAAATAAATATGAAAATAAAAATAAAGAAAAAATAATATCAAAAGTGGGTACTTATGTAGTATCTGGGCGTCCGATTTAGAAATCGGATCGCATCGCATGCGACCAAATCGTATGCGATGCGATGGTCAAGATTTTTCCATAGGATTCAATGTTAAAATGGTTTGAGTCCATTTTAACATAGAATTCAATGGGAAAAAGGGGTCCTTTTCCTTTCCCCACTATCCAAGTGGGCATGGAGTTGGATATAAACCTGTGGCGAGCGTAGCGAGCCACCGAGCCCGAAGCGTGGCGAGCGTAGCGCGCCCCGCGAGGGGACACAGAATACTTTTTAAGAAATATGCGTCCGCTCGCCACGCTTCGGGCTCGGTGGCTCGCTGCGCTCGCCACGCTATATAAAATCAACTCTATGCCCACTTGGATAGTGGGGAAATGAACAGGACCTTCTTAACATTGAATCCTATGCAAAATTGCATCGAATCGCATCTGATTGTATGCCTTAAGGTAAGGCATACGATCACAAAATCGGACGCCCAGATACTGCATAAGTACCCAAAAGTGAGAAAAATAAAAATATAAATATGCATAGGCATAAACAAAGCTTAAAATGTAAGCCTTGGTAGTAAGCACATATCACTGCTCTTAATAAATCAGTGCAATCACCCATGTCCGGGTTTTAGTGATTAGTCCATAAGCAAATGTTATTGGGCTATCCTTATAGATGGTAAAGAATTTGACTTTAAAATGGCAAGCGCATCCAGCACGTAGCAATTGTGGCCAATGTGCCCGGCAAGTTGCTGTGAATAATGTCAAAGTAGACAGTAAATGGTATATTACCGGTCCTTTGCAGGTCACCAATCGGCTAAGTGGTCGCCGCTTTGTGGCGGGTCTTGAAATGAGCCTTTACACCCGGGGGGCTCATGTCGCTTAAGGTGTGGTGATGTGCAGCTGCAGCGTACGTTACACTCGGCTCATATGCTGCTCCCCGAACTTAGCATCTGGACTGCCTGGCTTCAATGTGTCCCGGTGGCTAGAGGCCGTTTCTCTCACCAGACCCTTGTGGTGTTGCAGCACAGTGGGATGCTCTGCCACAGCTCCAGTCGTGCCGCGATGTTGGTTACTCACAGGGGGTAACTTGCGGTGCTGTAATTGCGGGCGGCCGGCTTCCTGATCACAGACTCCTTGGAAACCGTGTTTCTCCGCTCACAGGGGGGCTTTCTCAATTCCAGAGTAGGAGTCTGGTCATTTGGAAGGCATTAAATACCTGTCTTCTAAATTGGGTCAGGTGTTTTAGATCTCAATTAGCCCATCATGGTTTCTTTTTCAGAGCTGGTATATGATCCAATCTTAGCTCTACAAGCGCAGAAGGCAATGAAATACAGACATTCCAAATTAAACATTATGTATAGTCCAAAACCAATGCATATTAGAATATAGCGTATCACAAAGTGACTGTTTTATTTGTCAAATGGAAAAGTAAAAAGAGATTAAGAAATAAGAAAACTGACATGGCAGAAGAAGTAAAAGAGGGAGAGGGATTACAGCAACGAGAAAAAAAAAGAAAGGACTAAGGGCCTTATTCTGATTCATATGCTCCCCCGCGCATTCGCACGAGGAAGCATTGTTTTCCTTATGCACAAGCACATACATACGTGCGATCAGCGGGTGGCGTTTCATCCACACGCAACACTGCAAATTTCACATTGTTGTGTGTGGACTAGAATAAGGTCCTAAGTAGGCAATTACACACACATATACACATATATTATATATTTATACTAGTTAAAAGTCAATCAAAATCATGGCTTAGTTACTATCTGCTCCTACCTCCAATCTCTGTCTTCACCGCTCCCTCTGTCCATATTCAGTACGTTTGTAACGTATCATTTTGGTTTTACTTTCTGTTCAGGAGTAATTTGGTCCGTCGACTGGCCTCTAGTCCGTCGAATGGCCTCTAGTGGTATATATATATATATATATATTTGTATACACCATTGCTTGTATGTATCGTTTTCCCTGACGAAGGAGGGTAACCTCGAAACTGTTGGAATAAACTTATAACATCTTTATCAAGCCTGTCGAGTGCTGCCTCCTGTGTACCTGTGTTATTGGATCCTGCAAAATCCTAAGGAAGGCACCACAGCAATTACTGCATCTTTATTTGATCGGGAGTGCCAGATTTCCCTGGTTTCTACATTGGACTAGAGTTTGCTACTCTTTTCAAATCAAGGCACCCACTGGGACAGTTTGTTCCTTTACCTTTTGCTGGACTTACCAAGTGAGTTTTACTACCATACATTCTCCAATGTGCAATTGATATTGTGACTCCGTATCACTATCGGCAAGTGCAAGTGTCTCTCCATTGTTTGCAAAGCACAAGTGCCAATAACGTCTGCTGCTAGCCAGAAGATGGACTCAGCACTTGAATTCATGAATTTGGATGTGAGAAAACTTTTGAGTTTCTCAGACGTTGAGGCTGAGGAGATTCTCAACAAGCAATGCATGGATGATGATGTAGGGACCCAGGTCCCAGAGGCTCTGTATAAGAATTTATTAAGACTGAAACAAAAAGAATGTGACTTTTTTTTACCACAGCATTAGTCTTTCAGATTATCATCATTTGAAGCAGATCTTTAGGGGGTTCGGCGTAAAAAATACCCCGACCATCGGCAGGAACAATATTACATTCTGCCGGCGTTAGATCGCTATTTTGAACAAGTGTTCAATGGACTTATTGTTGTTGGTGATCGAGGAATCTACTCGAGAACAGAATGTTCTTAAACAAAAAATTGATGATTATGAGAAGTCACATCTCAGCACATTGGTTCAGGACACCAATAACGATTGGATTAACCAGATCCAGACACAAATGGAGACATACAAGCGGGAATTAATAACTTTTAAAAAAGAGAAATTATTAAAGGTTCAGTTGGACTATGAGCAACGCCGGGTTTATGACTGGCTGAGTAACACCTGCCAGAACAATTCTACACGGTCCTATAAAAGGAGAGTGCCCGGGGCACGGTTTGGGGATACTGAGGCATCCAGCACCTCAGCAAGTGAGGCAGAGTCCGGTACAAGACGTGGGCCAATCCCTTTAGGAACCAAGACCCGTGCCATGCTGGCCAAACCCGTACAACAAGAACAAGGAGGTCCAGGCAAAACCGCCGACAAAAAAACAAAAAGAGGAGGAAGTAGAGGTGAGGTGTTCAACCTCTCCTCGACTCCTTTAACTGAGGCTGAAACACAGGTTCTTTCCAAGGGCCTGTCTTATGTCCCTTCAGACCCTTTCAGATGGAAAGTGGACACTTATAAATTCGGCAGGTCATTACGCCTGAAAGACCATTTTGGACACCAGACGCAGGGGCTTAATCTGGATTCGAGGCGAGAGATTCCACCACAATTTAAGAAAATTTCTGCACGCTCAAATTTTGACTCCCCATCATCTAACCCAGTGGTAGCCAACCCTAGCCCTTGAGAGCTACCAACAGTTCACATTTTCCAGACAACCTAGCTGCTGCACAGCTGCACTCATTAATCACTGACACATTTTAAAAGATCCACAGATGGAGCTAATTAGCTCACTTGTGATTCTGTGAGGAGACCTGCAAAACATGCACTGTTGGTAGCTCTCGAGGACTAGGGTTGGCTACACCAGATCTAACCCAAGGTAGCACACCCCTATGGTCTAATCCACATTAATATAGCTCACTGAACCATATATGGGGTCCTCAATCCTAACACAACTATCTTGTGCGATTGACCCAACCAATCCCTCTACCTGTAACATCTTTATATATATCTCTATATATAAATATATAAAACATTTATTATGTTTAGACACTGCTACATCATGTGAGATGACGTCTGCATTGAAATATATTGACATTATAGAAACTACATTCTAACAAGCTTAAACACTAGTACAAAAATATTGTTAACCACATTGTTTTAAAATAATGAATGTAGTGTAACCTATGTGTAAATGTATTTTCACCCTCATCTCATTTAAAAGAGGTAAAACTAGCTTTTGTGCTGGAATTTTGGAATGTCTGGCAGTTTACAAGACACTGAACTTGCAGTTTGCACCCTTAGGTCTTGAATGCTGACAGCCAATATACTGCACCAGAAATGTATTAACGCTACAGATATTATAAATGAATCAATTGAAGGTTTTTTTTTGTGACTTTATTTTCTCGACCGTATATTTTATAAAGTTTATACAGAATGAACCACAAATTGGCCTTTCTGTGCTGGACTGTGTGAAGCCCACCACGATAGCTTAAACAAATAATCAATGTGGGTTCTCTGTGGTTCTTGCATGGGCAATTGGGCAATAAGGCCATTGCTGCATTATTCCCATTGAATAGAATGGGGATCGCCTCTAATTGAGATCAGCATGAGTCCCATGCAGAATGCACAATACTGGAATGAAACACTTTGCAGTTGTTATTGCTATCTGCCAATGAAAGCCCCCA
>NC_139217.1:303044656-303099656 GCF_055691185.1 Crinia signifera
TCTTTATTTATTATTAAATTATAGGTCAACAAGACCACTTGGAGTTGGAGAAAAATCTTCAGCACATCAGACAAAGGCTCTTGAAATCGATTCTTCTGCACCCCTTTATTTCTTTTCAATGATCATGCTTCACAAAAGGAAATCTCATTTTTACACTTTTCCATTAAATTAGCCAATGCCAAAAAGACCCCCTCACATTGCCCAGTTCCACCTCTCATCCTCGAAAACTTCTGCTGCTCTGCAATAACACCGACCTTTGGCAGACTTGAATAAAACCCTGTGCGAAAGAACCAAGGCTGATTTTGCATTGAACATCAGATTTTTCTAAAGGATATTCAGAATATTTTGTTCTAAATCCTAAATTAGTGTTGGCCTCACAATTGAGAAACGATCGTGTGATCATGCAAATTGCATTTTGCAGGTTTAAAAATAGCGCTTTCTAGCAAAGCCTGTGAACGTATATCGGCTAAAAATAAATATGCTGAAAGTTTGTCTGCTGTAATAGAATCATCGACCTAGCTAATTTACCGAAATGCATCCCAACAAATTCATAGACAATACTAAACAGGCTCAGAAACAATGCACTAGTCTCAAAACAATGGATCTTCTTTGTACACCAGCAAAACAGAGAAAGAATAAAAGGCATATGGAAAAAAACATCTACTAAGCCGTATTTTAAAGGAAGGGGATCATCCTTCTATTGTTCAAAGTAAAATCAATGCTTTGGTTTCAGCTTCAGCTGTTATCAGACACATTTAATGATGAAACACATCCGATCTTTAAATCGTGTCAGTAGAGGGAAGAGAATAAAAGTATTTTGGTAATCCCAAGAATGATTAAAAGCTTTGCAGATGCTGTGCAATATAGACTCAATGTTCACACAATAAAGAACTTATAAGATCAAAAGTAATTTAAAAGGTGGACAGATGGAGCAGATTTCCGACCCAAAAACAAAAAACCTCTTGGCATACATTCCTTGTAGAACTTAAAGACCATTGTTCTAGGGCAGTGGTTCCCAACCCTGGTCCTCAAGTACCCTCAACAGTGCACATTTTCCATGTCACCCAGCAGGTGCACTCATTATTCAGACACACTTTAAAAGAGCCACAGGTGGAGCGAAATATGTCACTTGTGATTCTGTGTGGAGACCTGGAAAACGTGAACTGTTGGGGGGTACTTGAGGACCAGGGTTAGGAACCACTGTTCTAGGGCATACAATTATTTGGCACCATCCAAAGATGAAAAGTGTGACCAACAGTGGAAATTCTCATGCCGCACCAGTGGTGCAAGTATTCCTGGAATATCCTTATAAAGACTAAAAGGTCCATACACCCTGGGCGGTTATGCCCAGCGTGTATGGACAGCGATGATCGCCATCATCGCTGGGGAGGGGGGAAGCCGCTGAGTGCATACAGCTTTTCCCCCTGCCCGGTGGCATCAGCAGGGGGAGGATGGATTTCCATAGTGCAGTGCTATGGAAAGCCGTCCACAAAGCCGCTCACCTGGCGGTAATACCGCTGCCTTAAATAACTGATTTTTTAACCATTTTCATACATCCATAGAAATTAAACAAACCATGTCTTAACCATTTGACAGGCTTTGTTTGAGGCAGGATACAACCCAGTAGAAAAAAAAAATCTTGCAGATATTGCAACCATACTGAATGAAAATGCCATTAAACTTAAAAAGTATTAACATGATTTTTGGAAAGGAGTTTCACCAAGTCCATCTGAGCGACAACTCATGGTGCTGATGGTGCAGAAGAATTGCATAGCTATAGTCTATATTTTTAGATCTCTTATCTTATCCTGAATTAATCCTGAGACCGTCATGGACTTTTTGATAAAGCTCCATGCAGAAGCAAAACCCGTCAGAGTTCTATTGCATTGGACCCCGTTATTAGACTTGCCCCCTTGGACACCTTTTCAGGATGCTACTTATACAGCTTATAGAGAGACCAGCATACTCACTGCTGCAACCATTTCATTATTGTTTACACTGATGACACTCAGCTAGTGCCAACGGCCTAACAAGTGAGTTCCCGAGAGAGGTAACACCCCCCAACCGGACCGAACACTCCTAATGTATACTGCATAGAAGTGGAGATGTCTGTTTTACAGTATTGATCTAAATAGATTCACTTATATAGTCAGAGACCCTGTTAAATTGCAAGGGCTTATTATATTAACCTACTATCATTACTTAAATCATATTGTTATTTTCAATATCCAACTAAAAAATGTTTAAGCTACACTGGCCAATACGGCTTTGAAGATTCACAACTGGTGGCGCATTTAAAAATGAGTGATATTCAGGTTATCAATTTTGAATAATATTAGATGAATAAGCTTCTGTCGTGTTTTAAAGTTAGGAACTTGTAGGAGCATAATTTAAGATTAGTAAAGTATATCCCTCATTATTAAATACCTTGATCATGGTCCATCACCCTCTATAATTTCCAAATTGTACACCCTGGGCGAGATGTACTAAGCCTTGAGAAGTGATAGAATGGGGAGTGATAAACCACCAGCCAACCTGTGACATGGCAAGTTGGAGCCGATTGGCTGGTGGTTTATCACTCTCCATTTTATCACTTTTTGAGCTTAGTACATCTGGCCGCCTATCCCTGTGACCCCAGGGAGCGCAAGAGCAGGCGCTCAGGGGAGCCAAAACTAATATTCTGCAGAACAGTTTCTGTGAGCCCTTGGAGGTACAGTATTACCTCTGCCTGACATAATGGCAACACACAGCAGAGAGCCTATACAGACTATGTCTATACAGAGCTATACTAGTGTTTATTCTAGCACCCGTTACCTTTGAAAACCAATGCATTCCTCTTCCCTGCCTGGGGTGTCCCTGTCTGCTGTGGTGTTTCTAGCACAGGTCTGGTTGGCATATCTGTGCTGATTTACAGACCACACTGTGCTAGAAGCACTACAGCAGACATCGATACCCCAGGCAGGGAAGAGAAACTGCATGGGTTTTCAAAGATAACGGGTGCTAGAATGAACACTACTATACAAAGCAGAGAGACTATACAGAGTATGTCTATACAGAGCTATACAGTGATATGTACGTACAGAGCAGACATATATATATAGTTATAGGGAACAATAGGGGGGAGGAGAAGCCACTGACCCTGAATTAAAACCCACAAAATGAAATAAAATACTCCACCCACAAAGGAACAACTCACAGGACCCTTAATGTGCGTGCAGCGCAGGTAGATGGGATCCCAGCCCAAGTCACAGTCCCCTGGGAGGCAGCAGTGTGGGTAGCATGGCCATCTGTGCAGAGAAAACTCCAGCAGAGCACTCCAGGACTTGGCTCCGCCCCCTAAAGGGAAAATAGTCCCCATGCACGAAACAGATTCCCTGCTACATGCATGCGTGGCCTGCCTGTGAAGACAGTCTCCTGCCAAAATAGTGCTATTGACCAGGAGCCACACTACGCCCTTACCTGACCCTGGCTTGTGTGTCTTCTGGCCTGTGGAGCCTTGGCAAATTGTGTGCAATTGCAGCGGGTCACCAATGAGGTCATCAGCAGCTGGCACCAGGGAGGCGCACCACACGCGGTGGTGACCCAGTCCCACCAGGGATTCTACGTTGCAGGCAGACAGGAGGGTACTGTCCGTCTCCAAGTAAAAAAAAATTAAATTGAAAAACAAAAAGGACCAACTCCTCTGGACAGTTTTCTAAGACCAAGGTCTGGAGGATAGGGGGGGGGGGGGCAGTGTAAAAAATGTAAAGTGACGACTCCTATCTGTCAACCACTCTATCCCCATTGTAAGCAGCCTGCAGTGTCCCCTGTCCCCATTGGACTTAAATAATCCACTTCCATGTATCTGTTTCATTTTTTTATTTATTGATTTCTACATCATATTGCTCTCAAATACTCATTGTATCTTGGCAGTATTTAAAAAAAAGAAGAAAAAAAAACCTGCTAATAAAATATATTGCATTGATAAAACCAAATGGGCAAAACATCAAACAACCAGTTTACCATAAATAATGTAATTATAAATAAGTACAACATAAAAATTGATCTTAAAAGAATTGCCGAGTGGGCTATAAATATTGCACAATCTGGAAACCATATTGTAGTAATATTAATGACACATGCAAATGTAACCATCTGCATAGTAAAACTTTCTACACATAACATTAGGTGCATCACTTAATCTCCCTTTGCCTCAGGAAGGAACTTCATGCGAATTCAGATAATCTGCATTCTGTTACAGCTGTATCATCCAAAAATATTGTAATAAATCACAAAGCATAACATCTGGGGCATCTGTGGTGATTCATAGATAGGAATTAACATGAACTTGCCAAAAAGGTCAGGACTGAAAAGACAACGTGGATAATTAGTTTGGTGCTCACTTTAATGAGCACATTAAATAAAAATGAAATGACGCTGTTCCCACAATCAGGAACAATCTGTTTAAAATAAAAACACAGTGCACCCAATTTCTCAAGCATTAATGGTCGCTACAATCACAGTAATGATAAACGTGCAACCCATGAAGATGGTATTCAAAATTAACCCTTTGAGTGCCAAGTGAATTTGTCAAAATAGTTGTAAAAATTGGCACACAAACATTTTTATTCATTAATATGACCTGTAATGCTTATATATAATAAAATGTGAGAGACACTTGAATTTTTAGTGGATATTTTACACATCTCTCAGAGACGTTGGCATTAAAAGGATTAATAATTACAAGCACACAATAGTTTTCCCGCCTTTTACCCATTTCCCAACATCCACATGTGAACTCCTTTTTATTGAAAATATCAATATAAAAGTAGAAATACAAAGAAATGATGAATTCTGAACTTGGGATTGTTTTTGAATTGCAACAGAATCTATCAATGAAAACATTTAAACATGCTTGCTTGCGTACACGCACACAACCTAGGGAAACCAATTAGCCTACCAGTATATTTTTGGAATGTGGGAGGAAACTCTCACAAGCACGGGGGGGAATATACAAACTTGACACAGTTAGTGCCGTGGTGGGAATCGAACCCATGACCTCAGTGCTGTGAGTCAGTAACACTAACCATTACACGATCTGTGCTATGAACAACATCCCATCCTCAATAGAACTCCCATCTTAGTAAATAAACCCCTGCATCTCCCATTACAAGAACCTTAATAAATAGGGTAGACTAGATCCCATAGTAGCTTTATGACCCATCTTATTTATACAGTTCACCAAATAGCTATGTATATAATTGTAGGTGGTCTATCCCATCACTGACCCCCATCCAACACGCTAATGGCGCCTACTGTGGAAGACAGAGAGAAGGAATAGCATTACCTGGGTAAGTGCACAGGATAGAAAGACCACTTTAAATGGGCCCAATACGCTGGTTACTAATCTGAGCAGTGCAGCAGTGAGGTATATATGTTTCATGAAACCATTAAAAAAAAAAAAAAAACCTCCACATCCTTTTCCTACCTTGATGAAATCTCATGCTCTCTCACACACACACACACAATTTCCTTCTGAGAAAAAAGAACCCATAAAAAGACCTTTTGAAACACACCATGCATTCGAATACACGGGTCACTGGCATTAGCTTGGAAATGGATTTGTATTTTCATATATTTAATTAAAAAGGTTTTAGTTAGTGTGGCTGAATTCAAACGGTCCCTGAAATAAGAGTTGCTGCAATTCTGCTGTGCTAGCTCTTGCCGAACTCGCATTTTGTTTTTTATTTATTTTTTCAATCAGCACTTCACAGACTATCCAACAAAGTGCTGAACACGGGTTTAATTACAGGACAGCATAACAGCTGGCCTCCGACAGCCAATAATAGTGTGTGTTTTGCAATTCCGTTTAAAATGGTATCTCATCAATTAACAGAACATAAGTTACTTTTATGATAAAATTAAAAACCTAGAACAAAGGTTTTTTTGGCTTGCACTGACTCTTATATCGCTACCATGGTTAGAACCAACTTTTATGCAATTATCAGTATAAATACTAAGCATGTAATTGTTGGCGGTGCTCCCCAGAGTTATGGATAACCATACATTTGGGGAAGAAAAAAGATAACTCTTTTTATGGGGGCACTAACTTGAATTGTTATAGTTTTAATTACATAACATATGAGGGATAGTCCAAAACATCATACAGTGAAAATTTTGGGAGTAAATGGGCTGTTAGAGACGGAATTTGGGCCGCCTGGGAGAGAGAGAAAAAGAGAAGGGAAAATAATATTTTTGTAGTTTTTAATGCAGGTGGGATGGGTTGGGTGTATAGTGTCCATAAGAGTGTGATTTAAAGGTCAGCACACATTTTTTAAAAATTGGTGAATGTTTCAGCTTGTTTTAGCCACATTGTCCATTCGTGGGGTTCCTTGGAATTCCCTGGACAATTGATCTATTTAGCTGATTTTTTTTATTTTTTATAATTGCTCAGTGGCTGTGCAATACTCTTATTGCTTACTGGGATATTGTCCCGTTTGGCAAAAAATCTAGTGATAGTGAAAATTTCTAAAATTTTGTGTGATATTAAAAATGGCGATAGTGTTCTTATTAGGTGGTGACGGCCACTATGACAGGAAACCCTTAAAATTCGCGCTCATGCGCTTAGGTGTGCAGAATGCAAGTATGTCTGGAATTTCAATGATTGGAAAAATAGATATGCACCCCTAGGGTCCCAACTGTCCTGTGTTTGCCCGTGTGCCTATCAGGCAGTGAACAGGTTAAACAGTGCACAGATTAAGGGGCCACTAATTGGGGGCAGTAGAAGAAAGAAAACTGGGATCTGCTTTTGGGGCTCAGCTCCTGGATCACCCCTGATGGGATACCAGCGCAGGGGGTCACTCTCTGGCTGGCCGCAATGAGAGTCCCTTAGCGAGAGTAGTAAGATGATGGTAACAGCACAAATAGAATATGGCAGGTATTAGTCAGCTCTGTATATGTTGTAACAATATTGTGACAAGTTATAATCTGTCTTTATAAATTCCACAGTGTGCCTGATTACAAAATTGCGATGGTTTTCAGGACCTTTAAACGCACACAATATTTCGGAATAATAAATATAATAATGGCTGAAAAAAGGGGGACCAGCTGATATTATTCTCTCAAAAAAAGAAATATAAACACCAACAAGGAAATTTTTGTATATAGTTCTATGATCACAGTAGTATGGATTTTGTGATCATTACATTCCTTAATGGTTATTCAGACAACAATATTCAATTGCTCATACATCAAAATATAAGTGCTCAGTATACACCATCCAATTTAAGCTCATCCAATCTATAAATTTGTTGGACCGTCTATATTACTTAAGGTACCTCTCGCTATATTTCTCAATGATCACTCTGACAGAAAATTTCAGTCAATAATATAAAGGACTCCAGATATTTGATATACACCATCAAATTTGAGCTTATCCAATCTCTGGATCTATTGGACAGTCTGTGTCACTTTAAGAGTCCTATTTTCCCTTTTCATTGAGTATGCACACTGCAAGCACCAATACTCACACCTATATAACATATGAGGGATATGCACAGGTTTAAGTTTGACCCAGGTCCTTATGACCGGTCAAATAGAGACATTTGTAAATGCAAATATTTGGACATCACGTCCCAAACCATGGCATGTTACTTATCCTTCTGAAGTTCTATCTGTGCTTAAATAGCACCAGGGTCCTCTCTGTGGCCGTCCTTCCACCCTGCTGTACGCGCGTTTCGCCGAGTAGGCTTGTTCACCAGTGTATTGCTGTATCTAAAATGTGTGCTTTATATACCTCCTGTATTGAACGGCAATTGCCGTCAGCTGTAATGATTCCTGATAGTAAACCCGACCATGCGGGTGTTTCATTGGTGGTGGTCTGTGGGTAATCACTCCCCCATCCATCCCCGTCCCCTAATTGGTTACTTGCGATCAAGCCCCTCTACGTTTGTGACGGGGTGACGCACCACTCTCCCACGCTGATGTGGGGAGTTATACTGGTACCGCGATCGTCAGTCTGTGAGACTACATGTCCCACAGTCCTTTGCTCCTGCACATCCCATATCTTTGCAGGGCTAAATAGTAAGAGTTTCTCCGATGCTCTCTATTCTCATAGATCCGCTATAAATGGTGACCAGACTGTGCATTTATTTTATGGCTGGGACCATGTCATTTTACTCACGCTGTTGAGATTTATAGAAAACTACGTTACCCACAATCCTCCACTCGGCTTATTTTCCTCTGTTACTGATATGGCTCTCATGTTGTCAAGGTGATGTTCATCAACATATTTACAACTAATTTGAGATATGCTTGTTGTGAGTTGTATCAGGGGATATTTCTAGAGGTAAATAGCCACTGCGTTTTTTTATGATTTGTGTGGATATAGGGTAAGACAGGACTGTGGCTGTGATTCATTTATTATATCGCAAGAAATTGATTAACCTACAGATAATTGGCTGCATCAGTATAATATGGATATTCTTATACTATGACTGGGATGTCTCAATTTAATGTTATTTAAGCATAGTGGACTTTTTGGGATCAGGTCGAGGAATTTAATCGATAGGTCACTTCATCTACTTTAAAGGATGTTATTCAATGGGTACTCTACTCTTATACCAGATTCAAAAATTCTTGGTTATGTATGATTTTACATAAGATGTGTGATTACCTTACTGTGCTAATGGGGTGCTGATTGGGGGGTGCTGGTGCTCCCAATGATTGGCCCATCGGTGATAGTGAACGATAAGCTGTTAATTGTATTGTGTTAAATTGTGTTGAAAAGAATTTCTCTTCTTTTTTAATTTTTTATTATTTATTTTTTAATGATTATTTTTCACTGTATGATGTTTTGGACTATCCCTCATATGTTATGTAATTAAAACTATAACAATTCAAGTTAGTGCCCCCATAAAAAGAGTTATCTTTTTTCTTCCCCAAATGTATGGTTATCCATAACTCTGGGGAGCACCGCCAACAATTACATGCTTAGTATTTATACTGATAATTGCATAAAAGTTGGTTCTAACCATGATAGCGATATAAGAGTCAGTGCAAGCCAAAAAAACCTTTGTTCTTGGTAACATATAAGTATACTGAGTCAGATCTCAGTTTCTGGTCTTAGCACGACACATACCACTTAAAGATATCGTAAATCAAATATTGTAGCGTTTGGATAGGGAGACATACAAAACACCAGATAGTGAACAACTTCCACCTAATAACACAACTAAGGGATTGACTGATCTCGGTACCGTAAGAATGGACACCTTCTCTCTTAAAAGTGAACTCCAGGCAAGGAGGAAAAATGTAAGCGATTTGGACAATATCTTTCCGGACCTCAATTTAGGAGAGGGTACTCGGACCGGCTGGAATGAGGACCTAAGTGAATTGAAATATAAACTACAAAAGAGAACTAGAACATCATGGGATCTGACTACCCTGGAAAATTATCTGAAGCAAAAACTGACACCTAGAGGGCTTAGACCCAGAGTCTTTCCAGCATTCCAACTGGCTAATGATAGCCTAACGAAAGACTGGGAGGAAGCATTATTGAAATGCTCCCAGGAGCTGATGTCCCTATTAATAAAACACAATCACTTAGTGCTCGACCAGTGCGAAAAAGAAATCGAAGAACTAGGTCTGAAACTAGAACCATGGGAAAAAGACCCGATATTTCAAAAGAATTTTGAAAAACTGAATAAAGACCTAGACAACTACGAGCAGGAGATCATTAATAGGAAGAGGAATAAATTTAACCGAGACCAAAAGGATTTTGAAACCGGTAACGTCTTTAAATGGAATAAGATGGAAGGCAAGAGATATATGCGTAAACCGAGAGATGACCCGGGCTATACCTATTCCGAAACGGAATCATCTGGAGGGGATGATTTCTCTGATAATAGTGGATCAAGCATCACGGAAAGAGATCATAGGCGAGAACAATATAATGAACAGAAATCTTTTTTAGAGGGTGGACCTGGAGCCAGGGCAAAATATCGACCAAAAGGAAGACGAGGAGGAGCCGGAAGAAATCAAAAAGAAAATCCCAATTGGATTTATCAGCGATCCTCCAGATACCCAGTCAGGGAGAAGAAGTAGAAAACATCGAAATAAATGAAGAGGGAAATTTGAAAATAATTAATTTATCCACTAAGATACTAACCGCGGAACAGATAAGAGTACTAGAAAAGGGATTGTCCTTTTCTCCGACAAAACAATTTAACCGTTTCCAATGGGAGAAAGACTTGAAGCTTTTTGGGAGGAAGGTACTCCTCAAGAAATTCTTTATGCCAAAAGAAGATACGGGAACAACAGATGCACACATCCATACAGGAGGATCTGTAAGGACACCCGTAATAGAAGCAGAAGACATGGTAGCATTGGCAATGTTGGAAGAATTACAACAGGAATCAGAAGATGGAGGGAGTACCCCCAATTAGTCTCCTAAGAATAGACCTTTGTGCCGCAAAAAATCTAATTTTTTCCCTACAGATCAAAACTGCCCACAAGTCCAGATCTTTCATAAACTTGTAGCCCGTGACCTGGACAAATTGTATGATGCTTCCCGCAAAAATAAAACCCAATATAACAATCTCCAAAAGGGAGAGATCCAAGCCATTAAGGAGATCAAGGAATGGGACGACATACAGGTAAAACCGTCAGATAAAGGCGGGAATATCGTCCTATGGCCAAATAGTATGTACCAGAAAGAAGCCCTGAGACAACTCCAGGATAAGAAATGCTATGAGAGTATACTCCTCAATCCAACTGAGAATTATAATGATACTCTAAATAGGATACTGGACAGAGCTTTAACAAATGGGACTATACTTAAACAGGAATATGATTTCCTGAAAATCTCCCACCCTAAAACCCCGACCTTTTATTTATTGCCGAAAGTGCATAAAAATCTGTTGGAGCCACCAGGTCGCCCAATAGTGTCGGGGATAGGGGGTTTGTCTGAGAACCCTAGCATCTTTATTGACCTCCATCTGCGTCACCACGTACCCACTCTGCCCTCGTATCTTCAAGATACATCAGATGTGTTGCGGAAATTGGATAATATACGATAGAGGAGAATTACATCTTGGCAACACTAGACGTCGAGTCGTTGTACACCAGCATACAACACTCAGTTGGATTGGACGCAGTACGGTATTTCCAGCAGATGGAGGTGTTGACTGAATTCCACACATTCATTGTGGAATTACTGGAGTTTGTACTCTACCGTAACTATTTTACATTCGGAGATCGATTTTATTTGCAGACCAGGGGCACTGCAATGGGGGCGGCATGTGCCCCTACGTATGCAAATATTTTTTTGGGATGGTGGGAGAGAGAAGCCGTATTTAATGATGAAAATGATCGATATACCAAACACATCATCGGATGGTGGAGGTATATCGATGATATCCTCATGATATGGGAGGGAGAGGAAGACACATTACTATCATTCATCAGTCACCTCAACCAAAATGAGATAAACATCAGACTTACCCACCATATCAGTAGGCAAATGGTACCATTTCTGGACCTAAATATATATAGAGGCGAAGACAGCACGATCCAGACGCAACTATATAGAAAGGATACGGCAACAAACTCCATCCTGCATCAATCCAGCTCGCATTTCCCACCCACGGTGGACAATCTACCAAAAGGCGAATTTTTACGTCTTCGGAGGAAGTGCTCTAACAGACAACAGTTCGAACAACAAAGTGAAGAACTGGGGGAGAGATTGAAGGAGCGTGGATACAGCAGGAGGAGGATAAAACGGGCAAGGAGAGAAGCATCTCAACTGAGGAGAGAAACATTGATTTTCCCCGATAAAAAAAGAGAAAAAGAGACTAAGATCAGGTTCGTGGGAAACTACTGTAGGGAATGGAAGAATATTCAGCAGATAATTCAAAAGCATTGGTCTGTTCTCCTATTGGATGAAGACCTCTCGCAAATACTGGATCCTAAGGTGGCTATGAGCTGGAGACGCTCGAAAAATCTAAAAGACGAATTTGTCCATAGCCATTTTACTAAAACAGCTACCAAACGCCCAGATAGGGTGTTTGGCTCTTTCCCATGTGGAAATTGTAAAGCATGTCAATACATGCGGAAAACCAAAGAAATACAAGATAGGCATGGAAATAAAATCAAGATTAACACCTATATCAATTGTAACACCGCTGGTGTAGTCTACTGCATAACCTGCCCCTGCAAAAAGAACTACGTGGGTATGACAACAAGACCACTCAAGCAGAGGGTACTAGAACATGCAGGATCAGTAAGAAATGCGACAGCAGACTTAGCCAAATTCAAGAAATTGACGTCAGTGGCACGCCACTTCCTGAGGCAGCATGGAGGCTCTTTTCAAGAAGCAAGCATATGCGGACTGGAAAAAGTCAGCCTAGGGATTAGAGGCGGGGATATACAGAAAAAACTTATGCAACGGGAAAGTGAGTGGACTTTTAAACTTGATGGACTCACACCGGATGGATTAAATGAGTACATCAATTATCAGGTCTTTATCTGAGGAACCAAGAAATAAACAAATAAATAAAAAGAACATGAATTTTGATTAACAATCAGGGACACACCAGCAACATAGGTCGAAGAGGAAGATGCACATGTATTCATGGGTGCATACAACTCACATTCCTATTTAATTTTTAATTTTTCACTTTTCCACGTTTTAAGTTGCAGTGTTACACAGACTTAGATTTACACGATCCTTCACCAGAGATTAAATACATCACAACCAGATTGGTTCACGCACTAGTCAAAATGTAACAAGTCCTCACATGGATATTAAAAAATAAATAATAAAAAATTAAAAAAGAAGAGAAATTCTTTTCAACACAATACAATTAACAGCTTATCGTTCACTATCACCGATGGGCCAATCATTGGGAGCACCAGCACCCCCCAATCAGCACCCCATTAGCACAGTAAGGTAATCACACATCTTATGTAAAATCATACATAACCAAGAATTTTTGAATCTGGTATAAGAGTAGAGTACCCATTGAATAACATCCTTTAAAGTAGATGAAGTGACCTATCGATTAAATTCCTCGACCTGATCCCAAAAAGTCCACTATGCTTAAATAACATTAAATTGAGACATCCCAGTCATAGTATAAGAATATCCATATTATACTGATGCAGCCAATTATCTGTAGGTTAATCAATTTCTTGCGATGTAATAAATGAATCACAGCCACAGTCCTGTCTTACCCTATATCCACACAAATCATAAAAAAACGCAGTGGCTATTTACCTCTAGAAATATCCCGATACAACTCACAACAAGCATATCTCAAATTAGTTGTAAATATGTTGATGAACATCACCTTGACAACATGAGAGCCATATCAGTAACAGAGGAAAATAAGCCGAGTGGAGGATTGTGGGTAACGTAGTTTTCTATAAATCTCAACAGCGTGAGTAAAATGACATGGTCCCAGCCATAAAATAAATGCACAGTCTGGTCACCATTTATAGCGGATCTATGAGAATAGAGAGCATCGGAGAAACTCTTACTATTTAGCCCTGCAAAGATATGGGATGTGCAGGAGCAAAGGACTGTGGGACATGTAGTCTCACAGACTGACGATCGCGGTACCAGTATAACTCCCCACATCAGCGTGGGAGAGTGGTGCGTCACCCCGTCACACACGTAGAGGGGCTTGATCGCAAGTAACCAATTAGGGGACGGGGATGGATGGGGGAGTGATTACCCACAGACCACCACCAATGAAACACCCGCATGGTCGGGTTTACTATCAGGAATCATTACAGCTGACGGCAATTGCCGTTCAATACAGGAGGTATATAAAGCACACATTTTAGATACAGCAATACACTGGTGAACAAGCCTACTCGGCGAAACGCGCGTACAGCAGGGTGGAAGGACGGCCACAGAGAGGACCCTGGTGCTATTTAAGCACAGATAGAACTTCAGAAGGATAAGTAACATGCCATGGTTTGGGACGTGATGTCCAAATATTTGCATTTACAAATGTCTCTATTTGACCGGTCATAAGGACCTGGGTCAAACTTAAACCTGTGCATATCCCTCATATGTTATATAGGTGTGAGTATTGGTGCTTGCAGTGTGCATACTCAATGAAAAGGGAAAATAGGACTCTTAAAGTGACACAGACTGTCCAATAGATCCAGAGATTGGATAAGCTCAAATTTGATGGTGTATATCAAATATCTGGAGTCCTTTATATTATTGACTGAAATTTTCTGTCAGAGTGATCATTGAGAAATATAGCGAGAGGTACCCTAAGTAATATAGACGGTCCAACAAATTTATAGATTGGATGAGCTTAAATTGGATGGTGTATACTGAGCACTTATATTTTGATGTATGAGCAATTGAATATTGTTGTCTGAATAACCATTAAGGAATGTAATGATCACAAAATCCATACTACTGTGATCATAGAACTATATACAAAAATTTCCTTGTTGGTGTTTATATTTCTTTTTTTGAGAGAATAATATCAGCTGGTCCCCCTTTTTTCAGCCATTATTATATTTATTATTCCGAAATATTGTGTGCGTTTAAAGGTCCTGAAAACCATCGCAATTTTGTAATCAGGCACACTGTGGAATTTATAAAGACAGATTATAACTTGTCACAATATTGTTACAACATATACAGAGCTGACTAATACCTGCCATATTCTATTTGTGCTGTTACCATCATCTTACTACTCTCGCTAAGGGACTCTCATTGCGGCCAGCCAGAGAGTGACCCCCTGCGCTGGTATCCCATCAGGGGTGATCCAGGAGCTGAGCCCCAAAAGCAGATCCCAGTTTTCTTTCTTCTACTGCCCCCAATTAGTGGCCCCTTAATCTGTGCACTGTTTAACCCGTTCACTGCCTGATAGGCACACGGGCAAACACGGGACAGTTGGGACCCTAGGGGTGCATATCTATTTTTCCAATCATTGAAATTCCAGACATACTTGCATTCTGCACACCTAAGCGCATGAGCGCGAATTTTAAGGGTTTCCGGTCATAGTGGCCGTCACCACCTAATAAGAACACTATCGCCATTTTTAATATCACACAAAATTTTAGAAATTTTCACTATCACTAGATTTTTTGCCAAACGGGACAATATCCCAGTAAGCAATAAGAGTATTGCACAGCCACTGAGCAATTATAAAAAATCAAAAAAAATCAGCTAAATAGATCAATTGTCCAGGGAATTCCAAGGAACCCCACGAATGGACAATGTGGCTAAAACAAGCTGAAACATTCACCAATTTTCAAAAAATGTGTGCTGACCTTTAACATCACACTCTTATGGACACTATACACCCAACCCATCCCACCTGCATTAAAAACTACAAAAATATTATTTTCCCTTCTCTTTTTCTCTCTCTCCCAGGCGGCCCAAATTCCGTCTCTAACAGCCCATTTACTCCCAAAATTTTCACTGTATGATGTTTTGGACTATCCCTCATATGTTATGTAATTAAAACTATAACAATTCAAGTTAGTGCCCCCATAAAAAGAGTTATCTTTTTTCTTCCCCAAATGTAAAATTAAAAACCTGTAAGAAAGGTTTCTAATGTCAAGTAATATAAAATGTATTTACCATCAAAAAATGTATTTAAGTGAAGACCTAGGTCTACATATTTAATTCATACTAAATAAACTAACAGTGAAAGTAAATTCTCGTTAGGGCAAGGTTATGCGATCCCTAGAAACAGCTGTATGAGGTCTTAGTGACCTGAGAGGGCTATATGCTGTCAAATACTTGGATAGCCTCAGGTCTTTAAGTTTCAGGTAGTAGAAACTCATCGCAGAGAGCTTGTGTGGAGGAGGCAGAAGTTCTTGTAAGGTAAGCGGTACCAATAAGGTGCTGGATGCATATAGAGAAGAGCACAGAACATAGCAGTGGTAAAGAATGATATCTGGAAGCTAGCTGATATCAAGACAATACAGGGGTCAACAGCAGGCAAGTGTAAAGTCCACTTACAGTCTAATGAAGCATACACACAGAGATTTGTGCTAGCGTTTTGTGCTTATCAATTTAGGGAAGGCAATTTCCCACGAACTTCCCGGTATCTAGATTATCCATACACAGGTCTCGATTTGTTAGAAGAAAAAAAAAGTAATGACCAGGGTTGAACACGGCTTTCAGACCACAAATGCAGTGCCGCTCTAGGGATGGGACCGGGGTCCTAATCCCGGGTTCCGACCCAGCATTTTCGGTCTGAAAACGGTATTACTTTCACCAGCATGTGTGTTTTGGTCAGGAAGCCTAACCTAATAAAGCCTGGAAAAGAAGTTAGTGGAGGGGATGGGTCATACCTTGAGAGATAAAAATAGAAGTCCACAGCAACCAGTTTCTGTCACTTCATATGTGCAATTTACAATACAATATAATTCCGTGTATCAGCAATAATTTAACAATCAGAATGTCAAGCAGTAAGATGTTAACACTCGCAGTGACCGATGGTAACACACTAGGGGCCAACTTATAAACGATACATAACCCAGTTAGTGCCTGCTTATGTCCAACTTTCACTGTTCATCAAACAAACCAAAGTGGATTTCCAGCTTCAGAGAAGCTTCCATGCATTGCTGTAAAGAGGCCAAATCGTATAAGTGTTTTGGCACCCTAACACTAGCCCCATTATTGTGTGAATATTATATTCCCTATTTAACCAGATAGGTACACAGCTGCTTATTTGAAGAGGTACCACTGAACAATCTCCTCCTACCATATATTTGGATTTTAGCAACTACTTAAGATGACAGTTAGAATGAGCTGGAATATTCCTTGTTTTGTTTGCATGATAATAATTTATTATGAGCAGATACTTTGGTTTGGAACATTTATTTTCTTACTAAAATGATATAGGTTGTTCTAAAAACCTTACTATTTTGTGCATGTTTTGCATTAGATATAGGTTTAGCATCCTTTATTAAAGTAATAACAATTCCATTAAAAAGGTGTGCATATGATAGTCTTGGATTAAAAAAAGGGGCACAACCTACTATTCAGGCTAGATTCTATAATGGTCAAGAGAACAGACATGAGACTTCAGATTAATTTATAGCAACACTCAGAATAGGAGATCATATTCAGATTGCAATGCACAGTTACAATTTCAGTGCAGCCTAATACACACATTTTTGGCTCCCTATAGCTCAGAGGCAGGTACAGGCTGGTCAGCCATTGGCTTATACACCAGTTTCTCCAGCCTCACTCATATACACCAGTTTCTCCAGCCTCACTCACCTATGATTCTCCCGCACCATCCTTCTCATTCCCCTGCCTCTGGCTCTTCTGTTAGGCAGGAGGCTAGACATGACAAGCACAGCAACTTCTTATTGGTTACTGATCCACAAACCATGATTGGTCATTTTCAAACACCCTCCGTGGCAGTTTCTTTTTGTCTACTGGCCTGGCGCCAAGTTTGATATACTGCTTATTTAGCACAGTCAATCGCAATATATGGTCTCAGCACTAATTACCCACCACTGTTTCTGCATTCCTGAAGCAGGGAATAAACACAAGTTTGCAACGCCAGGACACATTTCCACATTGCACTGGCATCAGAAGGTAAAGGGTGACACAGGACTTGGACTCCTGAGATTCCTAATAGTCTGGGGCCCTTCACAAATGACCTCTTTATTTCACCTGTCGCCAGACCTGCCAAGGAGTATTGAGGAAGGGGTACTTGTGAGTTATCCGGGCTGCCGATTTTTTGATTGTATGCCTTAAGTTAAGGCATACAATCAGATGCGATGCGATATCGCATCGCATCGCATGCGATCATCGGATGCGATGACCCGATTTTTCCATAGGAATCAATGTTAAAATGGACTGAGTCCATTTTAACATGGAATTCAATGGGAAAAAGGGGTCCTTTTCATACCCCTACTATCCAAGTGGGCATGGAGTTGGATATAAACCTGTGGCGAGCGTAGCGAGCCACCGAGCCCGAAGCGTGGCGAGCCCCGCGAGGGGACGGTATTCTGTGTCCGCTCGCCACGCTTCGGGCTCGGTGGCTCGCTACGCTCGCCACAGGTTTATATCCAACTCCATGCCCACTTGGATAGTAGGGGTATGAAAATGACCCCTTTTTCCCATTGAATTCCATGTTAAAATGGACTCAGTCCATTTTAACATTGATTCCTATGGAAAAATCGGGTCATCGCATCGCATCCGATGGTCGCATGCGATGCGATGCGATGTGCCCGATCCGACCCGATTTAGAAATCGGCAGCCCGGATAACTCACAAGTACCGAGGAAGGTTGTATAGTCATTAATGCTGGATTCATTTCAATGCAATGCAATTCAATAGTCCTGGGAAGGAGGTCCCGGAGCTATTCAATTTTCTGCGCTGTTAAGCCAGACTAGAAGTTTTCTGCAGCTCCCTTTATGAGGTGCAAGCAGAAATCAGACTAAACTAGTAGATGCGATGCAGCTATCTGTCTTTACCAAGGCGGCAACAGCACTGTGGAAGGCATTTAAGTAGGAGAATGCTGGTTCGCGGGACAAACACCTGGCTTAAGGCACAAAAACTGGCATCTCCCAACTAGTGATGAGGACAACTCAATAGAACTAGAACCCAGCGCTATTAACATCATATTGAAATGAGACTAATACTGATGAGTACTGCAGTGCTTCCGGGAAAATTAAAAGAGAAATAATATTACTACTTTGAAAGAAAGTAGGATGCACTGTTATATCACATCTCCAGGACAGCAATGATGTTACTGATAGACAAGGATAACCTTGTAAAAGCAAATAATATGCAGTGCAGTGGGAAGAAGATCAAAAGTTCTCCTGGCACCTACAGATCTGCGAGCCAGTGACCTTTTAGTCAGGGTAGGCATAAATGCACCTGTCATATGTCAGTATACTCGAGAAATTTGACAATACATAGATACTTTGACTTATCAATGATAATTTTAAAACAAATGATAATTGTTCTAAAAATGTTCAGTGAAAACTTACTGTCAAATCATATGTGTGTATAGATCTGGCTCTGAAACTAATCTACATGTTGAATCCAGCTTTACTTGGTCCTTAAAATGTTGAGTAGGGCCTAAACCAGGGGTGGGCAACAGGTGGCCCGCGAACCAATCCTGCCTGGCCCTCTGCCCCCACCAGGTAGCAATGACAAGCGGCCCGCTACAGCATGCGGCGCAGCTGAGGAAACCTGGTTCTTGTCACAGCGGGGCGGCTTCGGGGGAGGAGACACAGCCAGAGAGCAATGGATTGCTGTGGACTCTTATTTTCCCACGCTGCGTGTCCTCAGCTACAGAGCAGGGCATTGGAGTACCGTCCGCCGCCGAGCTTCTGCTGCTGTCATACTGGTAAAGAGAGCCGGCTGATCCCCCTCCTCTCCAGGCTGATCTCCCCCTTCGGTCACTTACTCCGCTGGTCCTCTACCTGCTTCTGTCGGGTGCCCTGTTCTCATCCGCAGCCCTGCTGGGCTCTCATAACTGCACCGCCACTGGTCCTCTCCCTGCCGCTGCTGGGCACAAGACACCAGCGGTGTCCCCAAGGTGAGGGCTGCTGGAGGGGGTTTTGCAGTAGTATAATCGCTGCTATACCTTCTCCTAGCAGGTAACTCCGGCATGCCCATATTAACTACCCGACTCCCCCCCTTCTCTCACCCCTCCCTGCCTGACTTCCCCCTCTATCTGTATTTCTGTCTCACCCCCATCTCTGTATGCATGACCCTTCGCTCTGCCTCACCCCCTCCTCTCTCTACCTGTCTGACCCCCCTCATTTACCTCTCTCTCTGCATAAAACCACTATCTTCCCTCTATCTCCCTGCCTAACTCCCCACTCTATCTTTCTCTTTGCCTGTCCCCCTCTCACCCCTCTCTCTCCCTGCCCCCCTCCCTCTCTATCTCTCTTCGTTAACACGCTCGACCACTCATCTCTCTCTCTGCCTAACTCCCCTCTTGCTCCCTCTCTCTACATGACCCCCCTCTCATCCCTGCACCGCTGGTCCTCTCTCTGCCTGTTCTGGGTGGCCGGCTCTCTTTTTTGCACCACTGGACCTCACCCTGCCGCTGATCCCAACCAGTCAATGCCGCCACTGGTTCTCTACCTTCCGTTGCTGGGCGCCCAGATGGGGTGTACCCGGCTCTTATCCCTGCCACCTCCGGATCCCTGATACCTCTGAACTCTGTCCCCCACTGTCACTCTTCATGTCCCTGGCTGTCACTTTCCCTGTCCCCAGCTATCACTCTTGCTGCCCCCCCCCCCCACTGTCAATCTCCCTGTCCTACTGTCACTGTCTCTTTCCCGGTGTCCCCGCTATAACTCTCCTTGTCCCCGTGTCTACCACGGTCACTCTCCCTGTACCCCTACAATCAAGGAAACCCCCCATTTGAGTGACCGCATATCCTATTTCATGGCAACACCCCATTTTCCTGAGCGCGGCCCTCGAATATTTAGTGTAAGTGTTAAGTGGCCTCCCAGCTGAAATTATTGCCCACCCCTGGCCTAAACCATAATTGGCTACTATTTGTACAGGATGAAGAGAGTGTATATCTGGCATTTCAGCTCTGTATACAGTAGTTCAATTAATTTAGCCCTGTCCGCTCATCCACACATTGCAGCATTTTGCAATGGCAGAGGTTGGACTTGACAGCCCAGTCCCCTGAAGGGTCCTGCAGGGTCTTCTCTTTTGTAGTGGAAAATATAAAGTAATGCTGCCCATACACTTGCGATATATTGCATGAAATCATTCAATTTCGACCACATAAATGGAATGATTGTATGCACAAAATGTGTACCATTTGACACAATGCGCGGGCATGCCGGTCGAATGTTGGGTCTTAAGGTCTTATGTGCTCCACATAATATTTATCTAATTGCAGGAGCAATCGCATGTGGTTTCTAACCACATGCAATGCTCGAATGTAATCCGCTCGTGGGGGGCAGAGTGAGTGCTTTTTTCAGTGGCCTGGGGATGGGGAGAGGGGGCTGGAGGGAGCGCTGGCGGCGTGGGAGACGGTTGGAAGAGGGCAGCATTGTAGCTGTAGCGCTAGACCCCCGCCGCCCGCTACCTAAACAACGCCGCCCTCTGCCCGTCCTCTTTCAGCACCCTATGTGCCATCTCAACATGGCATGCCACATCGGGTGCTATAAAGGGGGCACTTTAGCACCACAAGATGCGATCGGGTTCGATGGACATCACACTTCGTTGTCGCATCGAATCCGATCACACAAGTGTATGGGCAGCATACAACGTACAAGTACTGGTCCAAACGTGAACCACAAAATATCTCTTGGTGGTGGATGGAATACACATTTGTCTTTAGCTCACTTTCTGGTAAATTTCACATAAATAAAATAAAAATAAACCCAGAGAATCCAACAGTGTTCTGGGCATACTAGGCATTTTATTTGCTGTGTGAGATGGATAAGTAGACCGAAGGGATTTTGTGAAAATAGAAAGTCTTCCAATGGGAAAACAAGCTGCAATTTGTCTGCAAAGTGTGAGAAAAACCTCAGCTGCAAAAGGGCCATTACAGTCTTTTAACCCTTTGAGTGACAACATCTGTGAGCAATGTGCAAAATATCCTAGTGTCGCTCACATTTATTACATCAATTCAAATGCAAAATGTTTTGTAAACATTACAGGTCATTATGATGCATATGGCAATTTTCAGACCTATTTTGGTAAATTCACTTGGCAATCAAAGGGTAACAGCTCTATAAGTGCTTCTGATGGTTCATAGCACAGCAGTAGCTACATTTATCGAAGTATAATAATTCTTATTATTTCTCTTCTGCACCCATTTACCATTGGTCTTCCAATATTTTTTTTCTTCTTTATTTCCTAATCCTGTTCACAGAAATATTGAATCCTGAATCCTTAAAGAGTTGTTCAGGTAATCGTAGCCGGAAGCTTTAAAAAAAAAAAAAAAAAGGTCCCCGTCACCTGCAGAGTTAGATTTGTGACATTTTGTGAGCCTTAATTAAGGCTTGTCTTGCTGTTTTCAACAATTTCAAATGACATTTGTGTTCTATTTATTTCACCTAAGGACACATGTAGACTTATAACATACAGATTACACGCACACACACACACGTTTACAGCTCTTTTACTACAATACATACATCCCTATGCATTCAAACAATGAAAATTGAGCCTCATTAATATGGTTAATACTAGACAAAAGTGATTTGCCGATTGGCGCGGTAGTTGAACTCACATGAAGTATCAGTAATAGAGTCCGATTATGAAAGTGATGATTCCATCCTTATGTTTCAACATTTATTTCAACAAATGTACCGTCAAATTATGAACCTCATTTTCTCTGGCCTTTTTGGAATACAAATAGAAATGGAACGCCAGCAGTACTGTTACATAAATATGCGGTGCCATGTCATCTTACTGTTGAAGTTCATTTCAATTTAATTTCAGCATAACCTGCTTGATATCTCACTCTCCTACAATTTCAAAGTGCAAAACCAGCTGGCTGTAATTGGCTTCAAATCTGACAATGATTTTCCAAGCAATATAAAACAAAAAGGCTTACAACACAGGGGTGTGAATGTTAAGGTGCATACAATTTTACAATTTTGTTTGACCAATTTTGTTGAAAGACATTTCCATTGAACCCAGTGTCCTGGACGAAAGATGTTGACGAAAGATATGGACGACAGACAAAAGACGAAAGATCTAGCTAGTTTATAGGCTCTTTTTGAAATGTAGCCAAATTGAGCTGAATGCACAGTTGACGAACAAACTTGATGAACAACTGGCGGGTAGGCGCATCCTCATTCGTAGTTAGTCTGTCGTCCATATCTTTCGTCCAGAACACTGGGTTCAATGGAAAGGTCTTTCAACAAAATGTGTCAAAAAAAAAATTGACTGTGTATGCACCTTTATAATGTAAATATTTCAATCCACATACTGGTATAATCCGGATTACTGCGATCGCCACACTATAGAAAATCAACTCCATGCGTAGTGGATAGTGGGGTTATGAACAGGTAAAAAAATCGCATCGGATCACATCCCATATATCAGCTGATATCGCATACGATATATCGCCCGCCGTGAAACTAAACAATTACCAAAATTATTATTATCATAATCAGCAGCAGCAGTCTTCCTCAAGTACCATCAACAGGTCACCATTTATGGATTTCTTTAATTATGCACAGGAGAGTTAATATATTTGACCAATTTAGTAGCTATGACACCAGTTTCTACGTACACAAAACAACACCTGTTGAAAAAACTCGAGAGTGGAGATTGCAAACAATTGATCTACAGATGTTTATTTAAAACTCCTATGAACCAGGTCGAGACTGTCCTACTTATGTCTGAAAAGATCAGATCAGCGACCCTGCAAATCGACCTCGGCTTTTCCCATGCAAACTGGGTCTGCGCCCTGGCTTATGTCTGACTGGTGTGACCCAGGTATTTATACTGCCACACCACTACATGAATTTCCCGTAACATGACTTCCCACAAAGCACACCACTCCTAAAACAATCCACATCTGCAACATAAGTTAAACACCAATAAGTCTAGTGACCTTTTTAGAAGGTCACAATCAGTGGCGTAACAAGATACATGTGGGCCCCATAGCAAAAGTTTGTAAGGGCCCCTATTCATCAGCTAATGCTAAAAAATGTATATAACGCATGATACTTTGACAGGCAAAGTGGGCCCCTCTCAGCTCTGGGCCCCATAGCAGCTGCACCCCCTACACCTATGGTAGTTACGCCCTTGGTCACAATGGAGCAATGTTTCACAGCACATGAGCCCCAATTCTATATATACAGAGTCACAGTTTTATCCGCACTGTATCAGAAATTTTAGCAAGTGCAGATACTAATAAATAAAGAGTCTTAATCGCTTCTTTAACTTGAATTTATGGGAATTTCATTACAAAGTAATGAGTGGACATCAGTTCACAAATAGTTTGTCAGAGTAGGTCAAGCATAAACTTTCATGGCTGTAGTTGCCGTTAACAGTGGTATAAGCTGTGTCGATGTGGCCTTTGGGAGCCACGTCAGCACAGCTAATGGGACGGTTGACAGCAACTAAAGTCTTCTTATTGTGACACACAGCCCATCATTTATAGACACATCACAAATATTAGCATAAATGCAAACTGAGGAAGCGGGCAGACTGCTGTGAAATGCGTCACTAACATTTATGTGTTCATTACTCTGATAAACTATGTAAACTAATGTACACTTTTCAAATATTAGGACCTGCTCCACAATTACCATTTCAAAGCAATCAGGACCAATTGAATTAAAGGCTTCCTCAGTGAGTGGGAAGTTATCATTTCTTCCCGCCAGAAATTTCAGGGGTGCTCCAGAGTGGTGACTGGGAAGTAATAGGGGGGTACCTAACACATACATTGACATGCTGCTTCGTATGCAAGCAAAGTCATCACGAGTGTGTCAATGAATATGGCTGCATAAAAAGATGCAGTAATACGTTTTTGCAAAAGGGCAAAATATAGAATTTAAAAAATTTCCAGGGCACACTTATCTATATAATTGTAGTTTATTTTGAATTGAATAAACCTCTAAAAAAATTGTCAGATAGCATTTAAAATAAATTAAATAATGACAGAAAATGTCAGCTAATGATTGAAGAGATTGTTCAAAATATCTCCCCCTTGTATTTGAAAATACAGTAATAAACATTACTGTATCCAATTTGTAACTAGTTGAGACTAGGCAGTTGGCACAGACCCAAGGAAGCTATCTGCATCAATGTATCAAACTTAGTATGAAACTGGTATTTGTAATTAAAAACAGATTTTTCTATATAAACTATTCCCTGTGTGACATGGTGAAAGTTAAATTGTATGAACTATATCACTAAAGCCTCATACACATTACCCAACAGCGGCAGTGGGCAATATTGCCGTTTCACGCTCACCGGTACCGCCGCTGATACAGTTAAGTGATGTCACAGGGACCCACCAAACATGTGGGCCATTTGGTTATATTGTCAAATTGAACAGCATGTTTGGTAGATATCAATTATTGTTAACGATGCGTGGGAACACACATCCGTAACAATATTGAGTGTCCATACCAGATGATATTGTGAACAAAATCCCCTTTTAATGGTTTATACAATAAAAGTTAGATTTTAATTGAAGACAAATGACAATTATATGGATAAGTGTGCCCTGGAAAAAAAAAACTATTTAAGTTCTGTATTTTATATCTAAATATTAAAGTAAAAGTATCTAGGCAGCACCAAAAAGTCAACCAAGGAAAAAAATAGTTCCTGTAAACAGTTACATCAGGAGTTAGAAAAATAGCCAAGTCAAATAAGGTGCTCAAAGTATCCCAGTGTTCAGAGGTTATTTCATGCTACAATAGACACCATTTAATACTGTGCATGTAATTACAAAGGTGGTAATAAATGTGATTTAATAAAATTCATTTTTTGTTGTTGTTACTGTAATACAAAGTTCAGTGCATTTGTATTTATAATGTTTAATAATCAGGGTGTCCACTCTTTAGTAAGGGCCAGTAAATTCCAGTGTTGTAAATTATACCGCTTTCACATCGCTATGCCAGATCATACCCAGGATCTTGATGCCAGGTCCGAACTGGGTCCAGCACTTCACCCATTATACAAAGGATGAACTAGGTTTAACCCTTCTAAAAACCCAGGTTTAATTGCCGGGTTGGTGATTCCAGGTTATAAGGTTTGGTCCTTTCACACTGCACCTTGAACTGGGAATAACCCAGGTTTTCAATGCGATGTGAAAGGGGTATGAGCATAGGCGAATCTAAGGGGTGGTCCATCGGACAACCCATTAGACCGCCAGGCACATCAAATTTAAAGAAATGACAGCCGGGCAGAGAGAGCTGTGGGCTGCCCGGCTGTTTAGTCTAAGGCAGTGGTTGCCAACCCGCTCGACCACTCTGAGGCTGCCCGGCCACCCTCCCTCCGCCGGCGCCTACCTGTCCTTCCATATCCCGCCAGCGGCCGCCTGTCCCTCAAACTTCCGCCACTGCTGCAGCCTTCCCCTGAGAGACAGACACTAGAAGTCATATTTCACCTCTAGCGTCTGACAGGGAGCACAGCGATAAGCGCTGCAGCGCTGTGCTTCCTGTCAGACGCTAGATGTGAAATATGACCTCTAGTGTCTGTCTCCTCAGAGGAGGAGGAAGCATGTGCCCCCTGTCATTTCTAAGGCCACATTGAGAACCACAGCCACAGCCTCCTCCATGGAAACCACCTCACCCTCCTTCTCCACAGGACCGCTGCTGTCTGACAATGACCATCGGAACCACTGCTGCTGCCATAGGTACAACTCTTGTATACTGTATTCTTATATTCTATATATATCTTTCCCCCACTCTTCGCTATCTCTCCCCCCCCCCCCCCACTCTCTCTCTCTCTCTCTCTCTTTGCACTCTCATGTCTCTCTCTCTCTCCCCTTTGTCTCTCAGTCCATTGTCAATGTTCCTGTACTATGGCTTTTCTAGTAGATGTGTATCTTGTTTTATGTGAGTGTGCCAAAGGTATATGCCATATGGGGAGAGGAGGAGGATTCTGTATGTGCCATGCTGGTATTGCGGAGTTTGCTAAAATGTGTAATGGGCATTATGGTGAGTGGTCTAAAGTGTAATACCACGCCCATTTGTGTGATGCCACGCCTCCTTCCTATGAGGCCACGCCCTGCCTGTGTATTTGGGACCACTCATTACCATAATTCTAGAGTCGCCTATGGGTATGAGCGGTACGGCCTATATTAGAAAACAGTTATAAGACCAGAATTGTGGCATTTTTAAGTTTGTAAATGCTTGCACAAAAATATCCTGTAATGTATGGGAAATTTAGTATTCATGTGTGACAGAGAAACAAGTCATCCTTTAAGTCTTGAGCAGAATTACTGCAGAATGCTCTGGTTTTCTAGTTAGCAAACCATAGTAAAGCAACACACACCATGTAAATTAGCACAAATTTTCAGACAACTATCCATGTCAGGGAGCTGAATAGCACATGCTATCATGGCTGATGTGCAAGTGGGAATAACCATCTCTGCCAATGCTGCAATAAATCACCAAGTGCCAAACAAAATACGAACTTCATTTACAAATGATCAGGAAAATATTAGGAAGGATGACAAAGAAAAATCCTTTGGAACAGTAATTTGGTGTACAAAAGCTGAATGCTTGTCCATTAAACTCCCCCCTCCAGCGATGTCCCCTTGAGCCACCCTGCAGCTTTCAAAGTGTATAGTGGCAGGGGATTCAGTATTGAATCCCGGCGGTCGGGATCCCGGCGTTCAGAATCCCGACGCCGGAATCCCGACAAGGGGGGGACGTGGATCGCCCCCCCTTGCGGGCTCGCTGCGCTCGCCACGCAGCGGGCCCGGTTCCTCGCTACGCTCGGCACGCTAATTTATTCTCCCTCCAGGGGTGTCGTGGACACCCCAGGAGGGAGAATGTGTCGGCATTTCGGCGGTCGGGATTCCGGCGTCGGGATTCTGAACGCCGGGATCCCGACCGCCGGGATTTTAACTGCATCCCGTGGCAGGGGATGGAACGGTCAGTACTGACCATTCATATATTTGTCCTGCATATCTGACATCTATCATAGTGCCCCTCGCATTCAGCGCATCCCAGCTCCTTCTTACATGGGGAGAAGTGCGGATACCACTTCTCCCTCATAACGCCAGATCAGACATCTACCCCATTGGACCAAATGCACCAAAGTGATAAAGTGGAGAGTGATAAACAACCAGGTCCTAACTGACTATCAAACCCAGCAGTTAGGAGCTTATTGGCTCTCCACTTTATCACTTCTTGAAGCTTGGTGCACCTGGCCCCATGTATATGCATGCCCCTTTAGACCTCTGGCAACGCGGAAGTAGAATTTTTATTTTCACAGTTGCTGAACATATTAACTACGCATACACTCCCATATACTTTTTAAGTTTGCCAAGCCTTGGTAAATACCACCCTAAGAACTTATGATTTCCTAGGAAATTGCTAACTCTTGGCTAAAGGTTGATGTATACTTGCTGTACACAATTTACAGTTAAACACTATGGGGATAGCATACTACCCCCAAATCGCTGATTGTGGTTAATAGGCTCGCTCTGGGCTATCTAATTTGTCGCAATAAGCTGGCAGCAGCCACGGCACATCAGAGATTTATCGTCTGCCTCAGACAAGTCGGACCTGTGTATAGGGCACCTATACCTTAGGTATTAACACTCCACAATATATATATATATATATATTTATTAGGTGTCTGCATTCCACACTGTGATCACAGGAAAGAGGCTTCGTCAAATACATACATAGTAACATAGTAGCTGAGGTTGTAAAAATACATCCATCCATCAAGTTCAACCTATTTAATTATGTACTATTTACTCCTTATACACTGTACAACTACAATGACGGTGAAACAGACCATTCCCTGAGCAAATGGATCACTCATTATTTAAGCATAGAAAGTGTGACACAGGTGATGACTAAATGGACGCACCTTCTCCCAAATAAAACATATTTACAATCAGGTTAAATAGATTATTAGTTAAACATTGACTGGGATATTTTTTCAAGCTGTACGACTCCATTGGAAAAAAAAAAAAAAAAAAAAAAACTACACTTCGTATATTACAGATACAAAACTTGCAGAATTGTGCAATCTCCGTAGATTGGGCGCACTTGAGGCATAGATTTATATACAAATAGCAAAAATAAATAAATCTTTCCAGGAAAAGAATATGTGTAGACATCAGTATGTAATATATAGCACTCCTGTTACACCTGGATTAGTTTGAATAAAATGCTGAATAAAGTGCAGGTTGAGCACATACACATTACTGCATGCTCAATATATGGCTTTTCATTGAATGAAGTAGTGCATTTATTTGTTGGCATGGCATTGATAGGTCACTCACTCAAAAAAGCAATGCATCTATGTTAGGTAGACAAGGCTGTAGTTTGAATGCCAATAAATGTAATTGCACAGTTCAATGTCAGCTCAGCATATACGAATGAATATATACACACACACACACACAATATATAAGTGTATTTTTGGCATATAAAGGCCAGTTGGACAATAGCTTTATTCCTGATTGGTTTATGTGCCCATGTAGCCGGATACATACATCACAATGAGGGACAGCCTCCTGCCATGTGCCCATACAGCTCAATTATTGATTGCCCCTCCCCTCCAGTCCAAAGTCCAGGACAGGTTCCAGCAGCAGCACTGGCACTAATCACAGCAGCAGAGTGAGAGTGGGCATCTGTGCGTCAGGCTGGGCGCAGTGTGCCATACCTGTGCGTCGCCCAGTTCACTGACATAAACCTCCGATGAGAATGAATGCACACAGGATATATCAATTATCTCCTGTCAACATTATCCAGCGCTTCCCCAGCCTCCTCCAATCCCTCATGTGTCATACGGGGGATGCCAGGCAGCAGCAGTGCAGCACCCTGTCACCCGCACACCACTGCCCGGCAGCAGCCATGCCAGGGCTCGCTGTGTGCATGCATATGAGCAGATGCTGTATCCCACCCACAGTCCGCATCCCAGCCCAGATCCCCACATCCAGCCCCGCTGCACGTCCCCTCCTTAGGCCATCTGTCTCCCGTGCACCCGGCCTCATCCTGCGGCGTCTGGCAGGGAGCCCACGCCTTCCCGTGGAAGATGGATCACCCCCACCGGCTACCTGCCCCCTGCCCAAATCCCCCACTTACCCACAAATCCCGGATCGCGGCTCCTCGGGCTTGTCCCCCTCAGAGTAAATCAGAGCCGGGACGCGGCATTACACGCTGGCGGCAGGAAGGAGCAGCAGCCGGCTCTTAGCGGTGGAGGGGGTGGCAGCCCGGAGAGTGAGGGGGGAGACCAGCAGCAGCTATCACCTCTGATTCCACCATCTTCCACCTACTCCTTGTCTTCTCCTTCTGCAGCCACCAGCAGCAGCAACAGCAATCCTCCTCCTCGCCCCGGCGCTCCGCCCTCCCTGCCAGTGACATCACATCACTGGCCCGACACTCCCTGCTGCCTGGTGCACACACAGCGGCGGCGGCTGCAGCGGCTGCTCGGTCATCCTCCGGAGCAGGGATGCTGATGCTGCTCTCAGGGACTGTACTGCGGTTCCTGTGCTCCTGCTGCGCTGCACCCGGTAGCGTATGCTGTGCGGCACACACACTGCCTGCCGGTGTACAGCAATCCAGGGGAGTCACTGAAAGCTTTGTCACTGAAGGCCTGAAGCTTAAATTACTGAGTGCTACTCGCATTCAGAGGAAGCTTTATGAAAGCACGGAGAGAGATACAGTAGAGAGAAGTAGAGTACCAACCAATCAGCTCCTGCCATAATTGAGCCACAGTTGGCAGGAACTAATTGGTTGGCTCTTTATCTCTCTCCAGGGTTTGATACAGGGGCATAACTCCCGGAGGCATTGGAGACCTGCATGTACAGCATTACCTGTGTTGTTCAAATCGCTACAGATGGATCAAGCCCACTGCTTGATCAGTAAGGACATATGGCTGGTACACACTGGCCAATGATCTATCCATATATCAGCCATTCAATCAAACAGCTGATATATAGGCCGGAGTGTACCCAGCATTATACCATCTTTCAGACCTCAAATGCTGGTTTGCACCCAGGGCATGGGTCCAGCCCCGGAGCGACCCTGCATTTTCGGTCTGAAAGTTCCTGCAATGATCTGGCTTATTGCTGTGTCACTGATGTCACATGGGGCACGGAGGATCGGTGGTGTGTCATTGGGGGGCCAAGGAGGAGGCAGCGCTTGGAGCTGACAATGTCACCAAGCACTGCCTCCTCATAGGTTACCCATCTTGTCTCAGGTCAGAGTCATGCTCAACCCTGGTCACTCGACCTGGGAAATGGTGCTGTGGTGCTTTCAGACCGCAGATCAACCTGGGTTAACAAGGCAATAACTTGGGTTGAATTGGTGGTCTCAAATGGGTATTATTGTACCTTGAGGATCATGGTTGGGAAACACTTAAGTAGTGCATTCAATTTCTGCAAACTTAAAAAATAATGCAGAAAAAAACATAGACAAAATATTATTGCACACCCCAATACTTAAACTTCCGAAATAAAGTACATTAAAATTGCTGAAACAAATGTATCAATTTACAAAAAATATTGAAATATTGTTCTAAAACATGAGCACCAAAAGTTTGAATGGAAGTATAATTCTAATACAAAAAGAAGTGTTCTAGACAATATAAAAATAATTTAGTAAAAAGAAACATGTACACGGGCTAACAATTCTTCAGAAAAAAAAATTATTAATTCCTAATTAGCACCGCAACTTTTTCAAGGTTAACAGTCTTGGCCAACTTGTAGCCATTTGCTTTATGTGCGAATATTCCTTTAGTTTGCTCTTGTCGGCAATTTTGTCATATTGCATCAAAGAGGATTTAACTGGACATAAAATTAGCTTTTTTCACAGCTCTCTGAATCTGCCTTCAGAGAGTCTTGAACCCCAGTAGAGCCAACTGTCCAAGCGCACCAAAACTGGTAGATGAAATGCATTTAGCGTATTCAGTCTTTTTATATAATTTTTCCTTTTCTGTTCTTCACATGCACAGTGAGAGCTGCTGCTAACCATCCTAATCTCAGTGCCTGAACCTTCAAGTGAATCTGCTGCAGTCTTCTAAACAAATGCTGTACTCACAAAGGCAAGAGCTATGACAGCTGCCAGCACCTATGAAAACTCTGCATTCAGCTGTCCCTGAATTTGCCATAGTCTGCTCATCTGGACTGCTGACCTACCTTCTTCTCCCAGCTCCCGATGGCAGTGATAGAGCTTGTGGTTGTTTGGCCCAGGTGCAAAAATATCATTTGGGCCCCAGTCGTCCACTCAAACTAAAGCTCACAATATGTCACACTGCAGTGGGTGGCAGCAGTGGGCCCCTTAGTGCTAAAGGGCCCTGATGCAATGCACCTGCTGCACCAATGGTAGTTACACCTCTGCCTGGTGGATTGCTGAGAGCTAAAGGGCGATGGGGCAAAGGGGCTATAAAGACAGAAAAATGAGAGGAGTATTATGAGCCAACACAGGTTATCTTTGTAGTGAGTTCCAGCTATTGCTAGACATCTGGAACTTGGTGTCATGCCATGGCAGTTCCTGATAAGCAACAGCAGGGACACTGCTTGTCTACGTTCAGCTGCATTAGATTCTCCATTAGAATGCTGGACTCTATGTCCAGTATTCAATCACTGAGAAATCTTGCAACTACCAGTTGTCTTCAAACTACCTAGTGCTTTTTATTAGCTCACCAGTTAAGTATGTCTCTGCCATACTGATGTCACCCATTACTACTACTCCAGCAATATGTGACAACCTCCTGTCAATTATATCAGCCCCTACTGCTTGAGTTTTAAAACCTGGCAGCATCCTAAGTACTGGTGTTGCAGCAAGTTACAGCACAATGGGCCTAATTCACACTGAATTGCAAAGCACACCATTTCTCTAATGGAAAAAACCATGTTGCCCTGCAGCCGGGACAAATGTAACGTGTAGAGAGAGTTAGATTTGTGTGTGGTATATTCAAACTGAAATATAAATTGCAGTGTGAAAATAGAGCAAGTATTATTTACCATGCACAGAAACAAAATAATTCTCCAAAATCGAACTCTCTCTGCACGTTACATTTGCCCCACCTGCAGTGAACATAGATTTCTCCTGACAAATTCCTGAGCGGAGTATGAGAGTATAGCCCCATAGACACTAGCCAACGGGGTCTGCAGCCGATATAGTCAACCATATCAGGGGGCAGTTAGGGTTAGGCTGTCTGATGGAGGGGTCAGTTAGTGGCAGCGGTAAATTATTGTTATATATTACCCGAAGATGTTGGCATTCTCAGGTTACAATCGGCAAGTGCACAAGAGGGATACTATTATTGACTATAGCAAGTACGTCACACATCTCAAAGTATACTCCGGATAAAGTTGTTCCAAAGGTCATTCAGCACCAATGACTGGGAGGCTTGAGAAGAGGAGGGTGACATCTTGTAAGGTACCTCTGTCGTAATATCTGGGCAGCCATCAGAAACTGGACATTTTCAAACCTATCACATGCACATCAATTTTGATAATTGAAAATACCAAAAAAAATAATTCGGCAATACTTATCAATACGAACAACTAATGGTGTCATATTTGCGACACAGAATTGCCTACTAATCAGTTGCTATGGACTAAGCTGATTCCACTCCGCTTATTGACTAACCAATAACTGTAGGTACAGTGCATGCCTAATTAATCTATTATTGTATGCCCATTTTTAGTACTATGTCATTTTAAGTGTTCTATGTGGTCACAACCGGTTGCGCTTTTTTTCTTTTATTGTTCATTTATATGTTTTATGTGATCTTAGGATATTGTGCCATTTACTGGAGGCAAATACTAATAAATGTCATATTATTCCTGTTACTGCGCAGTTCTATCTTTCACAAGTTTTCTTTTCCGGTTTTTTTTGGGGCCATCGAGCCATCCCAAATAGAACAGCTGCAACTGACAGGAAAGCTGGTATATTTTAACTAAGTCTGGTCATACTGTCCTATTGGTCTATAATTTGTCGGCTCTTCGCGGCACAGGACTGTTTTTTTCCAGTTATTATTAATCACACTGCTCCAATCTGCTCAAAACTGGGATGATGGTTCATCTTTCAGCAGGACAATGTCTCTAAGCACACAGCCAAGATATCAAAGGAGTGGCTTCAGGACAACTCTGTGAATGTCCTTGAGTTGACCAGTCAGAGCCCAGACTTGAATCCGATTGAACATCTCTGGAGAGATCTGAAAATGGCTGTGCACCAATGCTTCTCATCCAACCTGGAGCTTGAGAGGTCCTGCAAAGAGGAATGGGCGAAACTGGCCAAAGATAGGCGGGCCAAGCTTGTGGCATAATATTCAAGACTGTGAATACTTATATACATGTAATTTTAGTTTAGTTTTTTATTCTTAATAAATTTGCAAAAATCTCCAAAAAACTTCATCCATGTTGTTATTATAGGATATTGTACTGTATGTACAATTTTGAGGGGAAAAATAATATATTCCATTTTGGAATAAGGCTGAAACATAACAAAATGTGGAAAAAGCAAAGCGCTGCGAATACTTACCAGATGCACTGTAGGTCTCTAAAATAAATTTATGATATAAAAGTCAGTATCAGTTTCACGTGGTTCTATCTAACCACATTCGGTTGATTTACATTTCACCAACCAGATTAATACTGGAAAATACGCTCCACTCATAACATATCTGTTGCCATTTTTGGTGGAGAGAATTACTTCTGTTTTACAGAATACATATTGTGGTGCACAATCCACTATATAATGTGGATTTCATTTGAACTCTAGAAGTCATTGGGTAACAAGGCTTGATATTACAGACTGGCTGTATCTGTTAAAGCTTGTGTTAAGGCTGGACTGGTTTTCCAGAGCCAAGCTAGCAATCTATTTCTCACAGTACGTATCTGGTACAGGTAACCACTATTGGTCGACACGTAAAAAAGCTCACCATGGACAAAAGGTCAACACGTGAAAAGGTTGACGTGAGTTTTTCATGATTTTTATTTTTTAAACAGACTTACTTCAACATCCATGTCAGCACAGAGGGAGAATATAATAGTGTGCTGAGCATAGCAAGGCAATCAACCCAAAGAATGGCAAGCAAAGCATTACACTTTTTTTGGGGGGTGGGGGGAGCAATGTCGATAGACACCAAAAAATGGGAAAACTCATGTCAAACCCTTTCATGTGTTGACCAATAGTGGTAGCCCTAGACCAGGCATGTCCAAACTGTGGCCCACCAGCTGTTGTGAAACTACACATCCCGGCATGTCTTGCCACGGTTTTAGCATTCCCTAATAGCAAAACTGTGGCAAGACATGATGGAACTTGTAGATTCACAACAGCTGGAGGGCCATAGTTTAGGTCAATAGTGTCTAGGACATGCATGGCCAAACTTCCACACCCCTCACAGTACACTGAATATGTGGCATATATGTCTGATTAATACATGGAATGAATGGAACTGTGATGCAGGCTAGAGAACACTCTTGTATATTCTGATATGAAAGCTGTATTCACTGACTAAACCAGGGATGGGGAACCTTCGGCCCTCCAGCTGTTGATGAACTACATATCCCAGGATGCCCTGCTACAGGTTTGCTATATGGCCATGCTAAAACTGTTGCAGGGCATGCTGGGATATGTAGTTCAACAACAGCTGGAGGGTCGCAGGTTCCCAATCCCTGGACTAAAGGTTTAGTTCAATTGCTCCAGTATAGTTATTATATTGATAATGATCTTCACCTCCTGTTCCTACTTGGTTGTCCAGCCACTAGCTATGGGTTGAGAGGCTGGATTTGCCTATGAAGAATCCTGCTCCCGATTACTCCCGAGTAATTATAGCCCGGACATCACAGCTGGAGACACACAATCAGCAGCATCACCTCTTCATCATATAATCTGCCCCCTCAGCAACTGACCTCTCCTCCATACCCAACCACTTTTTTTTTTTTTTAAACGGCTGAGGGCACGCTGTTTCTGTCTCATGCTCTATGATTTGCTGCTGCATCTGCTCTGTCTCACACCTGTAGCCAATCCCCTCCCCAATACATGTATTGGGCTTACATTATTATAACGCTGACCTTTATATGCCACTTCAAATGTTGGGAGTATGTACACTAGTATGTCGACATAAACTTTATAGGAACTATTGCTATGGTAGATTCCCTTATATAGACATTTTAGGGGGTATTCAATCCCGAGTCACGAATGTCGGTATGTCCCGACAGCAGTGACCCTGGCCCGTTTTAGTTTTGCTCGACCGCAAATCGCCAGGCGGAATTCAATGTCCCACCTGCTTATCGGTAAAAAGGGTGTGTGTTAGGGTTAATGGCCGTGGATTGTCAAGATCGGGCCATGATTGCGAAACTTCTCAGCCGTTCTTTGCAAAACGGGCCTGATCACTTTTATAGTCTGTCGATATGTTTCTTCGATGACGTTAGTCAAGACAGAATCGAATAGGTGCCCACCGCTATTTTCCCCAAATGGGGATTGAATATCCCCATTTGTCTTTTACATGGCCAAATCTTTTTCTATTGCTGATTAATAAGCTATATAGGTCGTCTAATACATGTACAGGCATCTTAATGTAATACATTCATTATACAGCATAACACTATTGTTGGTTCTTTTACCTTACTTTGTAATACATGAAAGGAAAGCTTGAAGGAAGTGGTCTGATCCCAGTTCCAACTGTATTTGTGGATCACCCAAGGGCAAGTTTGGATGCTTTTATTACACTGCAGAAATGTTGCATCTAGGTAAGTAGATCTAGTTATTGCCTTTCATCTACTACAAATAGTCTACATTGCCGTTTTCTTCTTTGCTCAAGATACTTATGAATAAACCACTAAGAAGCCAGGTTATTTATAAAAAGCAAACATTAATAAACCTTCTGATATGCATAATATATAGTTGCTTGGTTCTATTACTTGTTTTAACAGAATAAACCTTTTGTATTTTCTATTCCTACCTTGGGGGTTTCATATTCATGGAGATTTAAGAGACCCTTTTGAGAGATTACTGTATAGCTGATGAGCACACAAATTGCTTTATGTGGGAACACACATGACTATAGGGGTTTTGTGTGTCACCACAGCAGTCTGGCTAAGTTCCATGCCCCAAGCACGGGGAAGGGAACCATCAGCTCTAGGGTTGCTATTTTTTAAATAGTAGTAATCCTGTACACATTCATTCTCACATATAAAATTCAATAGAAATCCCTGGGATCCTGCCAGTGCAGTCAACCCGCACAGCACCATAGTGCATAAACAGTTGAATATGGGAATTAGATTGCCATGAAGGCAAAATGCAGGGGTTGTATATAGAATTTGGTGGTGTTAAAGCACATTTAAAACTTCACAATTTATCACAAATGTATGGATTTTGACATTATATCCAATCTGTATGTTTGGAACAAACATCTGGTAATGTATGTACAGTATGTATGTATGTAAGGGAATGACAATCAGCCATTTGCTCCCAAACATTGGACTACAGATAAAAATAGTGCTTAAGGTGCCCATACATGGTGCGATTTGCGGGTGCAATGCACGCTCCCGCACACATCCCATCGCACAGTTCAAAAAGTATGTGCTGCACACTTTTGGAACTAGATCCCAGTTGCATCGCATGCGATTTGCGTGCAATAGGATGGCGTTCAAAACGCATGCAATAATCGCACCACGTATGGGCACCTTTAAACTTAACTCATTTATCGGAATGACTGTTTTTGGCTGTTTTCCATTGTTTGGGAGCAAATGACTGATTATTACTCCCTCTCATACTTTGCCAGAGTCGGACAGTCATCTTTAGTTGTGTACCCAGCTTTAATTCCATCTCGAGTGCCAACCAAACAAACATGAAATGAAAACAGATTTTACTGTAAGTATGAATTTAAATCATATTAAGTAGTTTAAAAGGTCATTATGATGAATAAAAAATGTTTGCTTGGTAATTATCACAAATTCACTTGTACACCACCCTACTTACCGTGAGTGGGAGTACGCCCTTACATTCATCTCCTTTATATTGTCTTTTCTTGAAATTAAGATAAGAGTCAGTATAACTACTGATCCCTTCTTCCTTTTTATGTATTTTGAGAATACCCTTGAAAAGTGTGAAGACATCTGAAGATAAAGAACTTTAGACTCACCTTATTCAAGCATTGCGCCAGAGACTTGGAAATCCCCATTGTTGTATGTTTGGTATTTGGAGGGTTATTGGGTGATAACCAGGGTAAAGTACAGATTCTCAGGCAGCAGTGCGCCAGTTAAGGTCATATCCTAAATCTTGTTTGCAGTTATTCCTCTAAAACGTCTTCAATCCACATCAAATGGTTCAGATGGACTGAATATAGGGAAATGGAAGGACATCCGTGTGGCCGCAACACCTCTATAGACTTATCAGTATTGAACTCGCCTAGCAATATAACATGACCGGCAATCACTGATGTAACTTTACCTTAATAGAGTGCCCACTGTCTGTTTTGTTCATCAATGGGTATTTAGATTCTGATATTTCCTGACCTACCTGACATATTCCACATGTGATTTATGTACATTTACTTATTTTTTTGTGTTTTTGTATATGTTATTTTATTTCCTTCTTATTTAAATTTTTTTATTCCTTTCTCTTTTCATTTTCTATGTGTCTTGTGTTTCAAATATAACTTCAATAAAAATATAATAAAAAGAAGGTCCAGAGAAGGATATTATTACACCTTGATAAAGACATATGTCGAAACGGGCTGGTGGAGGAATTGGGAGCCCTCTTTCATCATTGAGCCTGTGCCTGGAATTCACTTCCCATTCAGGGGTGTCAGTCCGGACCGGACTGCCCCTGAAATAAGTTAAGTGCCCTTCTTTGCATCTTTACTAGGCTAAGGCACATGAGTCAGAGTATCCCACATTTTTTATGAATTTTATGGATACATGGTGTAGGTTATGAATTTTATTCAATATTAAAATTAAATTTTTACTATACATTCCTACCTCTCTCATTCTTTTTGGGTACATTCATCCCAATTTATGTTGGGAAAAAAAAGTTTTGAGGTCTGGAGACCTACAAAGGAACCATAACGTGTATGGTGTTGCAGCTGGGTACACCCTATGTTTCCTGTTCCATCACAGTGTGGGGTGATTCTGGTGAATACAAGTTCAGTAAAAAAGTAAAGATGTGAGGAAAAGTATTTTAGAATAAAGTGAGATTGGGTATGCGATTATATCGAAGTAAAAAAGATACCTTTATAGGAAGAACATACATCACCTTTGCGTGAGTACGGTATGCCATCTATTTGAAAAAAGATTACAGAATTACATTATAAGTTCCATTTCACCCCCATGAAACGTATTATACCATTTGGTTTCTTTTTCTTCCTTTTATATATCTAAACACAGAGGAGCAAGGAACATCCTGAATCATATGAAAATATAGGAAATACCAGAAAAAAAGAGGACCAAAAAGGACAATTATAATCCTGTGTTATTCACGCCATAGGTTGTGAGCACGGTGTGCGACAGGCGATAATTTCGTCCCACTGTTTTGTCATATTTATAACCCTTTGTTAAAGTAGTAGGAGTGCAATTGAGGAGACTATCTCATTTTCATTTTTCTACAAGTTATAAGAGGTTTGGTGACCTCTTTTTGATATACTCCTTTTTAGCTGCTCGTGGCGCAGTCAAAATTGTCTTTTTATATTATATCTATGAGATTATATTGATGAAGTCTTTTCTTTTCAGGGTCCAGATTATAGTATATCTGCAGCGGTTTATGCACTCTGGGTTAAAATTTTAAGATCATCTGTATATTTTTGGTTTGTTTTGTATATTCCCAATTGGGAGTGTCTTTTAGTTCAGTTTACCGGTGTTAAAATAGTCACATTACTATGGGCTGTATAAACCATGACAAAAGGGAAAAAACTATGTTTAAGCACATACAGTAAATGTTATTTCATATATAAAAGGACATTTACTTCACACACTGCACTAAAACTAAAATAATTTAGTCCAGTGACCTATTCTATGTAAGATAAATGTGAATGCCTTAGTAACAGCATTAATCTCTCCCTTAAAAATATAAATAATTGGTGGTCTGAAAACCAGGTGCAAAAGAGCTACTGTAGCTTGAAAGGGAATGGACAACTGTGCTGCTAAAAAATTTTTGACTCCTATTATAGGCCTTTAAGACATTGGCTACAATGACAAGATGCGTATGAGTCATTTTGCCATTTGTGATTGAAAAGTAAAGAGATTGGAATGAGAGATAAGGGTAATGTAGCATTGTAGTGCATTTTACTTTAGTGCATAACATAAGACACTTTTTTAGGTTTATTTGCAAAACTATAGGCTAAAAGAATAACTGGCTAGATTTTGTTCTGCAATCCTACAGGCTAATGTTTCTCAATGTCTTTATTAACAGCATTACTGTCAGTTACTCTTCCAGAGAGACAAGCTAAAAGGTTGAGTGTTCCATATCCAAAAAATCCAATATCTAAATTGGCTGATATAGTGATGCCTTTGATTTCTGATGGTTCAATACACATGAACTTTGTTTTATGCACAAACTATTAAACTACTATAGAATATCACATTCCTTCAGGCTGTGTATAAGGTTTATATGAAACATGAATACATTTTTTTTTTGTTTAGACTAGGTTCCCTTCCCCAAGATTTCTCATTATGGAATGCAAATATTCCAAAATACAGAAAAAAATATGAAATCCAAAATACGTCTAACCGCCAAGCATTTCAGTTATGGGAGACTCGACCCATAATATAAATAAAAAGACTAGACTCTAGATGTTTCTTTTTAGAACAGAATCTACTGTACTTGCTAAAAAGTATCATTGACGCAACACACAGCAAGGTTGATCAACATGGGAAAATACAGTACAAACCCTTATGTATAAACAGGTTAAGAACTTTTTTTAAAATCTTTTATGTTAAATGGACCGTCCAATGTCAAATTCTTGTAACAATCATCAAGAATGTAAGGTACAAAAACAGGTCGCTTTTTCAGAGGTAGAGTCTCTTTTGTACCCAAATTAATTGTCTCTCTATAAAACTCTTGAAATAGACCACAGGAATATTTATTTAGCAAAGAGTGACATGCACCTACATCTCTGTATTTTTGCAATTTTCTGGTTAGGCTGGCCTTCAGTTTGATGTGAGTATTCTTCTCTTTCACAGTATGTATTTCAACCTTTTTATTGTGTATGGAATACTTATTGCCTATTGAGAACCTCTCTGTTCTATATTTTTTAAATGTTCCCTCTGCTGGTATACATAAAAAAATTAAATATAAAACAAACATCAATTGGTGAGATTGTGAATCAGTGATAAGCAACCCAATACACTTCAGAGTCCACATTAGATGGCTCTAAACCTTCAAAAGATGTCCATTACTCATTCTTAGAAAGAAGTTAAATCAATATATTTAGCCCTTGAAATACACCTAACTTTGAGTAACCATTTTAAACCAGTGTTACAAGCTATATATGACAACACAGGAAGGAAATGGGGCCACTAAAGGATGGCTTGGAAGACTACCCTTTGCCGTAAGCATTTATTTAAATTTTTTCTTACAAATATTATAATCCATTAAGCATATGACAAACCTGTACACAAGGCGCGATGGGAGCTGTGTGCTGAGAGATCAAGCTAAGCACAGATCACTCAGCACGCAGCAATGCACCAGCAACGTGTGCTGAGCAATCAGTATAAATCTAGTCAGGCGATAGCGATACGTGGGTCTGCGCATCGCTGTTGCCAAGGGCCATACACACGGAGCCATCCGTTCTCCATTTCTTAGCGATCTAGTCAGATCACTTAGAAATGGGGCAGAAATTACTCCCTTGTGTATGCCCCTTATTTACACAAGAACGAGTACTTTAAGTAACACTATAAACAAAAACTGTGAAGTTACAGGCTTGGCTCAAAAAATGACAGGTAGGAGCTGATTGGCCTGTGATAAAAACCAGACACTATTACTTCACTGAGCTTAATAAATCTACCTCTCAGTTTGTAAGTGTGACAATATTACTGTACTGAGGTAGACGTATGAACCAGCGATAAGGGAGAAGTGATAAAGTTACAAAAGGAAAAAAGACAATGGGAACCCAAAAGGGGTTTGGTAATCCCCCTTTATTGGGAGCTGCTGCAGTGCGAAATCAAACAATCAGCGCTCAAACCAATTATTTTTATTCCAGAAGTGATAAAGTGCCTGGTACTTTATCACTGGCCAATCAGCTCCTGACTTTTACAGGCTGGGTTTAAGTTACAGGCTGGGTTTAAAAAGGAACAGTTAGGAGCTGATTGGCCAGTGATAAAGTACCAGGCACTTTATCACTTCTCCTCCCTTATCATTGCTTCATACAACTACCCCAAAATGACTTAAAATAAAAATGCGTCATAAATATAGCTTATATTTGAAAAATGGAACCGATGTGTCCATTGATCTGTCTAGCACATAGATATGGTTGCCATCTTTAACTAAATTCCCAGCATTCAGCTGGAATTATTTGGCAACTACATATCTATACAATGTAGCAAGAATTTTAAGACAACATACTGGGCCGTATTCAATGCGGCCGGTGAGGGGGTTATACAGCGGGGATCGTCAAAAACAAGTGACCCTCGCTGTTTAACCCTCGTGCCGGCCGCTCACCCAATTCAACGTTCCGGGGGAATCCTCGCTGTCAGAGGACGGAGAGGATTCCCCAGCACAGCGAGGCCCACGGCTAATGCAGGGAGCCCACTGTGTTTAGCCACGAGCTTCGCTGCTTTAGCAGCCGCAGACACTGTTTCCGAGTCGCTGCAAAAACCTAGCGATGGGGAAACGGCATGTGCAGGTGTGGTCAGTTGAATACTGACCATGAGAGCAAAAAACATTGAATACTGCCCACGGTTTCAGAGGTCTAGACATGCACAAAGCACTAAGAGATTATATGGACCGTTATCACTGAATATTTCATTTTAATGAACCTAGAAAATAGCACCTCTATTAAAATGAGCTACTATTATCCTGTATATACAGCATTATGTGATCCTCCCGCTCCCTCTACAACGGAACTCAGGCTACACAGTAAATTTTACCATACAGACCGTGCAGGCTGCCAACAAATTGAGTCCCACGGAAAGGTATAGATCCCTTTTGTCAACTAAGGGAGGACGGTGATGCCCATTTCATTGGCGGAGGCTTTTAGTAGCCAGGACTATCCTAATATTCAGGCTGTTAACCTTGCGCTCAGGAGCCACAGCACAATAAAAGAAAATATGACTGTCCCGGATTGATATTGCCCAATTAAGATCTAGTGCAACTGAAGCACATCATTCCGGGTGAGATAAAAGCACAAGCAGATCAGCTGAAACAACAAATTTTATAAAAATCTAATTATTGCACTGTTTTATTTAATATGGGTTATTAATTTACTTTGAGGAGGTTTATTTTCTAATTTCTTATTTTTTATTATTTATGGTATGTATATACAGTAGTGTAATAAATATTTTTATGCTGTGAAACATAACTTATGTATTATTAAGCGCCACTTGAACTGTGTTTTTTTTTTTGCTAATTGTTTTTGAGGTAGGCATACCTCTTTCACAGTGGCTGCTGAATACATAATTTGGCCCATCATTCTCCCTGGCTCCTGAATAATTCTACCAGAACTATTTTCTGACCTCTTTTGTGGACAGGGGGTTGTTCTAGGACCAGCAATTGGTGAACACACTGTTGTATTAAATATCGTAGCTTTACAATCAGTTTCATAGAAATGAGATGCTACGGGGGTGTAATACTGCTGGGGTTACAGACAGGTCTTCCATCACATAGGGTCTTTGTGATCAGTAGGCATGCTGATAACTAATACATATACAGTTTATTAAGGGTGTAAAATTGTCAGGACTCTGCAATTACTTGTCATGTCTCCTGTTAGATTGTTTGTACACTGTTACTGCACGGTTATGGTGCATTTAGGTTATATTAATACTAAGAACACAGTTTATATAGAGATTATAAAGAAAAGTCCAAGAAGTCATTTAAAAAATAAAAAAAACTTAAAGCTTCCACAATAATGGCTATTGTTGAATTTACAGTAGGAATCCAAGATTTCAGTATTGTCTTTTATTACTGTAAAGTGATGATTATTTAGGGCACAGCGATGGCTAGAAGAACTTAATGCTTTACCCAAATGTCTTATATTAGTAAACCAAGGTGAAAAGTTGTAGCTCTTAATTAAAAATGTTCAAGTAACCGTCCTTCCATTCCTCTCACCCTAACATGCGAAACCATTAAAATACATATATAATTGTACCAATAATATGAAATGACTACGCAGAAGGGTAATGCACAGTCCTGTAACAGATGCAGCATTTTGTTTTCGGTGTTAAATAAAATGAAGAAAGAAAAAAGAAAAAAAAAACTGGGCTGTAACGACTGGAAAAAATAAATTAAAAATAAAATGTTCCTGTGGCGTCTTAGTAAGAGGAGCATGGGTCACAATCTTTGCAACCATATCTCTGCTAAAGAAAATATTGCACAACCATAATCCATATGTAAATTCAAGATCAGTTAGTGACCTAGCAATGACATCAGCCATTTTCGGTATGAAGCAGCAAACCTGGACTGTTCAGCATTTCTGCAGTTGGATGAGACACCGTTAATAAACCTGAGCTCGGATTCATATATGAGAGAGTCTTGGACAGGAGCACGCTTTAGACGTTTAGTTTCTTGAGTGTAGCCCTGCTTGTTTGTGTCACACACTCCATCGATATCCATGGTGTTAGAGTAGTAACCCAGAATGTTGGTGCACATGTGCGAGCCATTTCCTGTGCAAACAGCAGCACCGTCCACACTTGTGACTTGAGGGGTTGGGGAGTGAGATTGTTCATTGTGCAGTTGGTAAACCAAGCCGAGTATCTGGCGCCTACAATACAATAAGGAAAAATCTAGTTACAAACAAAAACTAAAAATACTCCAGTGCCTAATGCTTCTACAGAATACCAGTCTGGCATTGTTCGTCAATGTGGAGTGAGCTACTAAAGTCTGTTTTATAGTGTGGTTTTAAACCTTTCATATTAAATTGAACATCATCCTGGAACACGCCTCTACAAAAACAAATGCTGCTTTTTTTTTTTTTAGTGTCAGCCTTCCTATTCCATCACTAGGTGTCTAGATTCACAGCTACTGCATGCTCTTATATCTGTTGTACTTTTATACAATACGAAAGCATGTAAATAGTATTATCATACGATTTTTCTTTGAGGACTTTAACACCGTTTAGGATGTACCATCAGAGTGTGCTTATTTACTCCCACACTTCAAAAACCTTTGTGAACACCCATGAGGGAGTATAGCCCGTCAGTTGGGATCCTGACTGTTGGGCATTTAACAGCCGGGATTCCCGACTGTTACCTAAGGGCAGTAAGGATGGTGTAATGGTTAGCATTACTGCCTCACAGCACTGAGGGCATGGGTTCAATACCCTCCATGGCCCTAACTGTGTAGAGTTTGTATATTCTCCCCGTACTTGCGTGGGTTTCCACCGGGTACTCCGGTTTCCTTCCACAATCCAAAAATATACTGGTAGGTTAATTGGCTCCCAAAAAATTAACCCTAAAATGTCTGTGTGTGCATGTACATGTAGTGGGGAATATTGATTGTAAGCTCCACTAAGGCAGGGACTGATGTGAATGGTGAAATATTCTCTGTAAAGCGCTGCAGAATCTGTGTGCGCTATATAAAAAACTGCTAATAAATAAATAAAAATAATAATTCCAAAGTCCTATAGGGACTGTCAGAATCCCAACTGTCGGCAGGCCATCCGGCACCCATGTACAGCACTCTACTGGAGAAGCACCTTCTGACTAATATCAGATTTAGGTGGCTTTGCAGCTTTCAACCATCTTCTCTACATATATTAGAAAAGAAAATCCATCCATTGCTAAGAGGAATAACTTTTATTATACATAATGAGGCTTTCAAAAAACACAATATTCTCCTTAGATTTTTAAAGCAACTGTAAAAACGGAACAACTATGCTTTGCTATGCCATGCAGTGTTCTACAAGAGGTTAAAGGGGAAATATAGATATGAGACAATGAAGCATTTAAAATGATAGATCAATGTAATCAAGCCAACGGATATCAATGAAATGTTTGTCTCACCTGTGGCACCAGAGCGCTTCATGCCCTGGGTAAGATTCTATAAGATCTCTGCTCATTTCCATTTCTTCTTCTATGAAGAGTGGCAGATCCAGCCGTGTGACCTCCTCTTCTCTGGGAAGACTGGGGCTTGTGTTACTGGAGTTTTCACAGTCTGTTTGCGCTTTAACCAGTAAAGACTTCAGCAAGAACTGACGATAATGGAAACCGCTGTGGTCTGATACATGCATGGAAACCCAGTGTTTTGTGGAAGACAACTCGTCTAAGAGAAGCTGAACAGAAGAAATAAAATTATTGTTTATCTTAATGCAGACCCTTAATTCTAAGAGATAAGTATAGGATTCCATTGTTAAATGGAAATCAGAATAGTTGTCTAATTTAAGCACATGCTGAGAAAATTTGGGAAGCTGCAATCACACACACACTGACATCTATTTTACATATTAGAAATGCAGACAAAAGAATACAAAAGCAGTGAACCACTGTGTAAATTGTGCCATTTGCTTTTCTATAATTTCTGTACTAAATATTCTTGTCTTTTCTTTGTATATGCAGATGAAGGTTTCAAGTACAATCTAACGGTGTGTACACACGGTGAGATTAGCTTGCTATTCGACTTAAGATTCGAGTGCTATACAATCTTTTCTATCTCTGTACTTTTTACATACAATCACCTTAAGATTTGCACTATATAGTCATTGCTGCCCTGTCTACCTGGGTTTCGATTTGTGCTGTCACGGGAGCACGCATCGGGATCGAAAGGTAAAAAACCTGTACGATCTGCATGCGATTTTAGTAAATACAGTTGGTTGCTAAGCATAATAACCACTAACACCCCAAACTGGGGGACACAGCTTATCTTAAGTGAAAGTACAAAGAGCTCCAAAAATGCTTGTTTTTGTAAGAGATGGCGCTTTCATGCTACTCTGTGACAATACTAAGGGCAATACACACTGGGCTATTTTTACAGGGGGTTGGACGATTTTCCATAGCAGGACGCTATGGAAAGCCTTCCACCCCATTGCTCATCTGCTAGTAATAACAGCAGATGACCGTCTGTGGCCGGCAATGATGCGGGAGTGCGCCTCAACAACAAAACGGAGCTGCTTCAGCTTAAAATCGTTCAGTATGTGTTTGGGACTTTAGTAGCATTCAGCTGCAATGTCATCAAACCTCTTCAAGGTTAAAAGGATAATGTCAAAATAATAAAGGCATACAGTCAGAGCAGTCACCATTACAAACTTAACTTTTATGTACAGGATGACTTCCACACAAAAATGCATCCCAATTATGCCACTACAGTTTATCTATTGAGCCTATCATTATTTTCCTATAACATACAGTTTAACCCCTTCCCGACATTTGACGTATATATACGTCATGGCCGGGAAGTACTTCCCGACACATGACGTATATATACGTCATGACTTCAAACTGTCACTGCGTCTAGAGACGCAGTGACAGAGGGACGATGTCTGCTGTCCCTGACAGCAGACATGTCCCTGCATGCCCAGGGGGGGCTGCGATGCCGCCCCCCCGTCGGCGATCGCTGTGATTGGCTGTTCAGTGTGAACAGCCATTCACAGCGTTTTCTGTGTCACCGGCGAATAACGTTCGCCGGTGACACGGGATCGGAGGTGATTGGTGCTGTAAAGTACAGCACCAATCACCGCAGGGTGTAAGGGTGACACTGGTGTCACCCCACCTCACCCCGCCCGCCCCCAAAGGCCGTGATTGGTTCGTCGGACCGACGGACCAATCACAGCCATGGAGGGGGGTTTAAACTAACGGTGACTGCACTGCAGACGCCATTCCGGTCTGGAATTGCGTGCAGTGCGGTCACCGTGCCCAGCTGCCGCCATATACTGACCAGAACCTTGCTAAATACTTACCTGATCACTGCCTGGATCTTGCTTCTTCTTGTGACATCCTGTGCTGTGTTGTGCTGTGTTGTGCTGCTGCGAGTTATTAGATAGAGAGATAGAGAGAGAGAGATAGAGAGAGATAGAGAGGCCTAGTGACAGAGAGTGCTATATTTTGTGCTGCTGCAGTGTAATAGAGTTATAGATAGAGAGAGATAGAGAGAGATAGAGAGAGAGAGATAGAGAGATAGTGACAGATTGTGCTATATATTTTTTATATAACTGACTGCTGCCCCCCCTTTTGTGCTGATCAGTATAAATTAACTGATCAGCAACTTTTTGGGGGTGCAGGTTTTTTTTTATATATATATATACCTGTCAGTGCTGCTGCTGCAGTGTCATAGAGTGATAGATAGTGAGAGATAGAGAGATAGAGAGAGATAGTGACAGAGAGTGATAGAGACTGCTATATTTTGTGTCTGCTGCCCCCCTTTTGTGCACCCCCAGCAACTTTTTGGGGGTGCAGGGGTTATTTTTCATATATATAACTGTCAGTGCTGCTGCTGCAGTGTCATAGAGTGATAGATAGTGAGAGATAGAGAGATAGAGAGAGATAGTGACAGAGAGTGATAGAGAGTGCTAAATTTTGTGTCTGCTGCCCCCGCCTTTTGTGCTGATCACTATATCTGAGGTGATCAGCAACTTTTTGGGGGTGCAGAGGTTTTTTTTTTTTATATATACCTGTCAGTTGCTGCCAGTTGCACTGTCAGTTGCACCAAAGGTTGTGCACCTGCTGCCCCTCACTGGTAATCAGTGTCGCATCACTGATCACCTTTTTTTTTTTGTGGGTGCTGTGGGGTCTTTTTTTAATTTTTTTTTTACACACACTGTGATTTTGTGGGTGTCCTGTGGCCACTGTGCGCTGATCAGTAACGTACATCACTGATCAGCTTTTTCGGCACAGGGTTGATCTATTTTTTTATTTATTTTTTTGATCAAATTCCTGTTGCCTTTGAGCGCTGTTCAGTGACGGACGTTACTGACCAACATCTGTGCTCAATTTTTGGCGCAGGACCTTTTTTTTTTTTTTTTTAACCCCTTCAATTTTTTTTTTTTAACCCCTTGTATAAAGTATTTTTTTTTTCTGCACTACATACACACTACACACTACATACCCCCCGGGTTGAAATAAAGTTTGTACCCCCCCCTACACTATACATGTGTTGAAACATTTCACTACCAGTAACACAAAAATAAAAATGGCATCCCAAATGTCATCCCAGTCATCCAGAAGAATGTATTCAGCGGAGGAGGCATATGCCATGCTTGCCTCTGACTCTGACACAGCCAGTGATGCAAGCGGGGAATTTGAAGGATTCGTCTTAAGCTCCTCTTCCTCCTCTGGTGATGAGGGACCCCCTCAAAGACGCCCCCGTAGAGCAGCTGAGACCCCCCCCCCAATAATTGATCTCGTATGGACCCCACCACCAGACAATTTTGAGCCCCAGGTTCCTGAGTTTTTCCAATCCAATCCAATTTGATTCCACAGGTCTCAGAGAAATTGACTTTTTCAAATTATTTTTCTCTGATGATTTTATAAATTTAATGGTGGACCAAACTAATTTATATGCCCAGCAGTTTATTGCTCAAAACCCCACGTCATCATTTGCTAGGTGGACCCCTGTAGATGCAGTAGAGATGATGACGTTTTGGGGTCTGGTGTTTCATATGGGCATAGTAAAAAAGCCAGAAATTAGGCAATATTGGAGTACAGATGTTCTGTACAGCACCCCATTTTACCGTATGGCCATGCCCCGGGCTCGATTTGAGACGATCCTTAAATTTTTGCATTACAAATTTGAAGAGATGCCAAATTTGCCAAATTTGAAGAGATGTACATCCCAGATAAATTCATTTGCATAGACGAGTCCCTTATACATTTTAAAGGAAGGGTTAAATTCCGCCAGTACCTTCCCAGTAAGAGGGCAAGGTATGGCATAAAAATGTATAAGCTGTGTGAAAGCACCTCAGGGTACACTCACAGGTTTAGGGTATATGAAGGGAAGGATTCAAGAATTGAACCGCCAGAATGCCCCCCCTCCCTCGTAGGTGTTAGTGGAAAAATTGTCTGGGATTTAGTGCACCCCTTCCTGGATAAAGGTTATCACCTCTATGTGGATAACTTTTACACTAGCATCCCCCTGTTTAAGGCCCTTGGTTCAAGAGGTACAGCAGCTTGCGGTACTGTGCGCAAGAACCAAAGAGGCCTCCCAAAAACGCACATTGCCCAAGTATTGAGAAGGGGTGAAAGCAGGGGAATATGCACCGAAAATATGTTGTTGGTCAAATATAAGGACAAGAGGGATGTCCTTATACTGACAACAATTCACGGAGACAGTACCACCTCCGTCCCTGTACGAGGTACCAGTACCCACACCTCAAAACCTAATTGTATCCTGGATTACAATAGGTACATGGGCGGAGTGGATCTTTCAGATCAGGTACTGAAGCCGTACAGTGCCCTGCGGAAAACAAAAATCTGGTACAAGAAGCTGGCCGTGTATATCATCCAGATGGCACTGTATAACGCTTACGTGCTATTCCGTTCTACCGGCCAGAGGGGGACATTTATGCACTTTCAAGAGGAAGTCATAAAGGGCCTAATATTTGGGAACCAGCAGGCAGAGGGCCCCAGTACTTCTAGTACTGGCCCCCGTATTGTACCAGGGCAGCATTTTCCGAACAAAATCCCCTCCACTGCAAGAAAGGGCAGGACACAAAAAAGGTGCAAAGTTTGCTATAAAAAGGGAATAAGAAAGGAAACTATTTTCCACTGTGAAACTTGCCCCGACAAACCCGGCCTATGTATAAAGGAGTGTTTTAAAATATACCACACATCTATGGATTATTAGGTTCATCATTTCACCGTGCTTCGGGGGTCTTGCTAATGCCACATAGCACCCACCAACATTCCACCAGAATCTGAGCTGCAAAATCCAAAAATCACTCCTTCCCTTCTGAGTCCTGCCATGCACCCAACTGGTATTTTTTGGTCACATATGAGGCATTGCCATACTCGGTAGAAATTGGGGCACAGATTTTGGGGTGCTTTTTCTCCTTCATACCTTCTGAAAATGAAAAATTTTGAGCCAGAACTGCATTTTTGTGTAAAAAAATGTAATTTTTCATTTTCACTGCCCAGTTGTATCAAAATTGGTGAAACCCCTGGGGGTTTGAAATGTACACTATACCCCTAGATGAATTCCCTGAGGGGTGTAGTTTGCAAAATGGGGTCACTTGTGGGGTGGTTCCACTGTATTGGTGCTTTGGGGGTCTTGCTAATGCGACATAGCACCCACCAACATTCCACCAGAATTTGTGCTGCAAAATCCAAATATCACTCCTTCCCTTCTGAGTCCTGCCACTTTTTGGTCACACATGAGGCATTGCCGTACTCGGGAGAAATTGGGGCACAGATTTTGGGGTGCTTTTTCTCCTTCATACCTTCTGAAAATGAAAAATTTTGAGCCAGAACTGCATTTTTGTGTAAAAAAATGTAATTTTTCATTTTCACTGCCCAGTTGTATCAAAATTGGTGAAACCCCTGGGGGTTTGAAATGTACACTATACCCCTAGATGAATTCCCTGAGGGGTGTAGTTTGCAAAATGGGGTCACTTGTGGGGGGGTTCCACTGTATTGGTGCTTGGGGGGTCTTGCTAATGCGACATAGCACCCACCAAAATTCCACCAGAATCTGAGCTGCAAAATCCAAAAATCACTCCTTCCCTTCTGAGTCCCGCCATGCACCCAAATGGTATTTTTTGGTCACATGTGAGGCATTGCCGTACTCGGGAGAAATTGGGGCACAGATTTTGGGGTGCTTTGTCTCCTTCATTCCTTGTGAAAATGAAAAATTTTGAGCCAGAACTGCATTTTTGTGTAAAAAATGTAATTTTGCATTTGCACAGCCCAGTTGTATCAAAATTGGTGAAACCCCTGGGGGTTTGAAATGTACACTATACCCCTAGATGAATTCCCTGAGGGGTGAAGTTTGCAAAATGGGGTCACTTGTGGGGGGGTTCCACTGTATTGGTGCTTGGGGGGTCTTGCTAATGCGACATAGCACCCACCAAAATTCCACCAGAATCTGAGCTGCAAAATCCAAAAATCACTCCTTCCCTTCTGAGTCCTGCCATGCACCCAAATGGTATTTTTTTGGTCACATGTGAGGCATTGCCGTACTCGGGAGAAATTGGGGCACAGATTTTGGGGTGCTTTTTCTCCTTCATACCTTCTGAAAATGAAAAATTTTGAGCCAGAACTGCATTTTTGTGTAAAAAAATGTAATTTTTTATTTTCACTGCCCAGTTGTATCAAAATTGGTGAAACCCCTGGGGGTTTGAAATGTACACTATACCCCTAGATGAATTCCCTGAGGGGTGTAGTTTGCAAAATGGGGTCACTTCTGGGGGGGGTTCCACTGTATTGGTGCTTGGGGGGTCTTGCTAATGCAACATAGCACCCACCAACATTCCACCAGAATCTGAGCTGCAAAATCCAAAAATCACTCCTTCCTTTCTGAGTCCTGCCATGCACCCAAATGGTATTTTTTGATCACATGTGAGGCATTGCCGTACTCGGGAGAAATTGGGGCACAGATTTTGGGGTGCTTTTTCTCCTTCATACCTTCTGAAAATGAAAAATTTTGAGCCAGAACTGCATTTTTGTGTAAAAAATTTAATTTTTCATTTTCACTGCCCAGTTGTACCACAATTGGTGAAACCCCTGGGGGTTTGAAATGTACACTATACCCCTAGATGAATTCCCTGAGGGGTGTAGTTTGCAAAATGGGGTCACTTGTGGGGGGGGTTCCTAAATTTTAGCATCTTATGGTGCCTAGAAACCTACATGGTGCCTAAAAAATAATCTCATAAAAAGGAGGCTCCAAAATCAAGTAGGTGCTCCTTCTATTATGAAGCCTGTGGTTTGGTCAACGTGCACACTAGGGCCACATATAGGATATTTATGAAAACAAAAGAATTGGGGGAATCAATTTTTAGTCACATTTCTCTAGTAAAATGTACTGTGTTCCTTAGAAAAATGTATTAAAATTGCAAATCTGCAAAAAAAATGAAATTTTGAAATTTCACCTACACTTTGTTTTAATTCCTGTGAAACACCTAAAGGGTTAACAAACTTCCAAAATGCTGTTTTGAATACTGTGAGGGGTGCAGTTTTTGAAATGGTATCATTTATGGGGGTGTCTCACATACAAGTCCCTCAAAGTCACATCAGAACTGAACTGGTCCCTAAAAAAATCAGTGTTTGAAATTTTCTTGAAAATTTGAGAATTTGCTATTCATATTGTAAGCCTCCTAGTGTCCAAAAAAATTAAAAGGAAGTTGAAATAATGATGGAAACATAAAGTAGACATATGGTCTATGTTAGTTATTAACTATTTTGAGTGGTATGATTATTTGTCTCACAAGCAGAAAATTTAACATTTTGCAAATTGCTAAATTTTCCATTTTTTTTACGACATTTTGGTATTTTTCACAAAAAAACACAGACTGTATCGACCCAAATTTACCACTAATTTGAAGTACAATGTGTCACGAAAAAACAATCTCAAAATCACTGGGATAAGTAAAAGCAAAAAAAAGTTATCCCCACTTAAGTGATATATGTCAGATTTGAAAAAAAGGGCTCTGTCAGGAACGCAAAAACTGGCTCTGTCAGGAAGGGGTTAAGTCTATCTAATGATTAAGAGTAAGATGTATTATGCAGAAGTAGACCAGTGGAGAAACAACCAGCAACCAATCAGCTTATCATATATAATCTATAAAATGATAGGTATATGCTGATTAGCTGCTATAGGACATTTAACCACTCAAATTGCTTGACACATCAAAACCCTAAACCCGCTAAGGTGAAGTCCCAGTTAACCCTTTGAGTGCCAACATCTCTGTGAGAGATTTGCAAAATATACATTTTTTATTTGAATTTATATAAGGTAATCATTACAGGTCATTATGAGGAGGACTAAAAATGTTTGCAAGCCAATTTTCACACCTATTTTGACAAACTGATTTGGCACTCAAAAGGTTAATATACCCACTTTGGTTAAGAACATCTGCTCTTTGAAATCTCATTGAAATCTCCTTTGCTTTACTTCTAGTTCTACAGGTTCATATTAAATATAGCGTGCTACAATGGTGTGACAAAATACACTCCGAACCACATATAGTAAGATACATTTACAGTAGGGGGCGTGGCCTGACTGAGCTAGCGGGTGCACGTGGGGAAGCTGAACTCCTTACAAATCCTGTACTTCTATCCTGCCTGCGGAGTTTCTGGCTTCCCTACCCTGCTTGCCTCGATCCCCGGAGACCTCCCGATCCCGATGAACCGCTGAATGCCCACCTGACCGCCATAACTTGGACGAGTAGAGACCCCTGGCCTGCTATCCCTGCCGCGGCTGAGGCTAGGCGCCATCTTGGATTTTCTATTTGGTGTCCTGTGTCTTTCTCTGCGTACTCTCCGCATTATCCCTGGGTGCTGCAGCGGGCTGGTTATGGGCGCCGGCTGCTCCCTGTTATAGTGAGCGGTGTAAGCTGGAAGTGTTCCCGTTAAGGGCGCGCTGCCGCTGTCCGCGCGGGGGGTGTCTGTGCCGTCCTGCCCGCTTGCTCCCTGGACTGTGGCCGCCTGCACACATCCTCCTAGTCCTGAAGCCTCGGACCTCCAACGGATCTTCTGATTTTGGGATACAACTATCTTACCTACGGTGGGAATTAATATTAGACAGTGCTCTCACATCGCCGGTTAGTACAGGTGGCAGTGATCCGACATATTTGGTCTGGCTGTATTACCCCTGGTTATCATCTCATCTGGGCATCCATTGTTCCACTCCAACTGTGATGAGACTGAACTTTCCAGAAATTATCCCAATCCCCGGTGGAGTGCTAGCCTCCACCAATTTTTTATTGTGTTCAGTGCTACTACATATAACTTAGTGCATACTACATACGGCACCATGTATTCTCCTTTCCAGCATATATTGGATGCAATAGCTGACTTCTCCGCCAGACTCTTGTCCCTGTTGGATGGGGTGCTGGGAGGCTCCCCATCCTCTTTGATTACTCCTGAATATAGCAGTACAATGGTTCTTGATGACTCTCCTACGTCAGGTCCCTTGCTGGCCCTCTCCGAATATACTCTGGACTTAAGTGTGAGCATGTATACCCGAGACCCTGTGTACAACGGCGGTCACCTATTATACCATCTCTACATCTACTTTCAGCAGCAGTGGTTTTCATTGTTTACCAGTATTGCGGCTGCTAGACAGAAGATTCTGGTTGCTACATATTAATATTTGCATTGTCACAGTCTTATGCTCTGGTCATTCCCCTG